>NC_060975.1:2407415-2412415 GCF_910589235.1 Vespa crabro
ATTCATTCATTCGTTCATTTTTCTTCTTTTATTTCTTTTCTTTTTATTTTTTTCTTTTTCTTTTGTTTGTTTCTTTTTCTTTTTCTTTTTTTTTTCGCGCAACGTACTATAACATAAACTAAATTGCTTTTGAAATATCATTTACTATTTCTTTAATATTTCTAATCGCTTATATCCAAAGATTTCATTCATTCATTCATTCATTCATTCATTCATTCATTCATTCATTAATGTGTTCATTCATTCATTTTATTATCTTACGATTAGATTATATCTCTTTGTTAATTTTTAGTTGGTTTTATCTGTAATAATAAAGTTCCCTAGTTGAAATTTTCTTTTCTTTATAATCTCTTTATTTCTAATCTCTTAGATTCATAAAGGATGTCACGTTTTCAAAACAAAGAGAAAAGATAGGGAATTAAAAGATACGTTAATATTTGTACTATCGATACGGAAAACTGCGGCATTGTTGTATGGTATATATCTACAAAGAAATATTTAAACTAGTATAATAATAAAAGCGATTAGAAAAACCAACTTGAGCATTTATTATTTTGCCGGTGCGCTAGTTCGAAGTTAATCGTATATATATTACGGCTTTCGCGTTTCGCATTTTTGATTCGATTATTTCAATGATAAATAAAACGATAGGAAAATCATATTAATTAGAGATATTAATGATGTTAGATAAAATGAAATGGAAATATTATTGGAAATAATATAAAGTATTATTTTACGTATTAAAAAGGAAAAATTAAATAAACAACGTTATGATAGTTGTTAGATTATAGAAGAAATTTTTTTACGAGTAGGAAAATGAAAAATGAAAAAAAAAAGAAAGAAAAAAGAAAGAAAAAAGAAAAAAGAAAACGTTTTAGAAATTAGAAAATTATTGAAGTATGAACGGGAGGGACGGGGGAAGAATTAGAAATTTTCTTTAAGACTTTATTTTCGAGATACGTTTATATCTTGAAGAAAATTTGTTTCTTTTTGTTTTTTTTTTTTTTTTTTTTGCCTTCTCCATTGATCAGGAAAAATTTATAAATCATTATTTTGTACGGTTATGCGGTATACTTTACGATGGATAATAGTTTCTCGTATTTTGCGGTTATGCGAATTCGTGTCAGTTATCTTTATATTTTTAGAATAATGTCGCCTACGTACGCGATTATCGTTGACGTAACGTTTTACTTAGAAATATTAACTAAAAATCTATACTTCAAGTATATAGTCATCTCTCTCTCTCTCTCTCTCTCTCTCTCTCTCTCTCTCTCTATTAATTTTATAATTATTATACATATATGTGTGTGTGTGTGTGTGTGTGTGTGTGTGTGTGTGTGTGAAAATTTTGTAAATTCCGTAAGTTTTACGATTTGATGAAAAATTAATTGATTTACTATTACGATTTGAAAAAAAAAAAAAAAAAAAAAAGAGAAAAAAAAAATTATCGGCCACGATAAACAAATTGATTGTTTGAAATAATCTGTAAGAACATTTCCTCCATCCAAGTATTTATTTATTTAATATATTTATTTGTGTATTTATTCATGCAATCATTCTCGCGCGTAATATAAATTCATTTAACAATCTAATCGATCTTTTTTTTTTCTTCTTCTTCTTCTTCTTCTTTTCGATCGATATATAAAAATAATTTGGCAACGCGACGAACTAAGTTTTTGATTTTTTTTTTTTTTATTTTTTTTTTTCTTTTTTTCTTTTATTTCTTTTCTTTTATCCTTTCGTTCTCTTTTTCTCCCTTTTGTTTATCCCTTGAGAAAAAGAGATCGTGAAGAAATTTCCAATTGAATGTCTCGCGATCGCAACGTTTTTCATCTTTTTTGTTCTTTTTTATCTCTTTCTTTTTTTTTTGTTTTTTGTTTTTTTTTTGTTCTTTTTTTGTTTTTTTTTTTTTTTCGTTATCATTGTTATCATTGTTATCATTGTTTTTTTTTCCTCTCGTTCTTTGCTTTTTTCTCTTTTTTTTTTTCTTTTTTTTTTTTTCTTTTTTTCTGTCTTTGTTATCTAAAAGGAAGAAGAAAAAGTGGGAATATATATTACGCCAGTTATATACATATGTATATTCGCTGACTATGCTTTTCCAACATAAAAGATAATATTCTCTATACATCAGCCGGTGATTACGAAAGTGTTCTAACTCGTATACCCTGTCTTCCTTTTTGAAATATTATACATTGCTCTCTTCCACCTCCCTCCTCCTCTACCTCCTCCTTCTCCTTCTCCTTCTTCTTTTTCATTACTTTTATATATATATATATATATATATATATATAGATAATTGATGTAATATGTAAGAAAAAAAGAAAAGTAATAATTTAAGAGACGTTTATTAAAATATTTCTTTTTTTATTTTTTCATTTTTTTATTTTTTTTTATTTTTACAACAATCATCATAAAACGTATATTGGTATGCACGTTGAAAACAAAATTTAAAAAAGTAATAATTGTATATTCAAAAAAAAAATACAACAATTGCGTATTTAGAACAAAGAAAGAAAGAAAAAAAAAAAAAAAAGAAAAATATGATCCACGAGTATCGTTTTCGTTAAAATTAAATGAGATAACGTAATACACGTAGGAAAATTGTTTGAAATTTTTAAAAAAGGAATATGTATGTTTATGTGTGCTTTTTGACGTTACTTCAAGTTAAAAATAGAGAGAGAGAGAGAGAGAGAGAGAGAGAGAGAGAGAGAGAGAGAGAGAGAGAGAGAAATTGATCTTATCTCCTCCTCTTTGTAGTAATTGCACGAAGCTTTTCTCAAAAAGGAGGATTGAGAGAAGCCTCTCATTCTCGCCCTCTTGCCACTTTCTTCGAATATTATTCGCGTTTACCCGTGAAGACATTTCCTTCCCTCTTAACTTCGACGACGAAATAGTAAAAGAGAGAGAGAAAGAGAGAGAGAGGGAGAGAGAGAGAGAGAGAGGACGTGTCCTCCGACAAAAAGAATAAAAAGAAAATAGAGAAAGAGAGAGAAAATATAGTAAGAGGGAGGTCAATTTTTCTACAGCTTTGTGTGTCTATCTGTGTGTGTGTGTGTGTTAATATATATATATATATATATATATATATATATATATATATATATATATATATATAGAGAGAGAGAGAGAGAGAGAGAGAGAGAGAAAGAGATGTGTGTGTGGGGGTGGAAGGAGTGTGGAGGATGTAAGTTCATTCTCAGCACATTTTTCTTTTTTTCTTTTTTTTTTCTTTTTTTCATTTTTTTTTGGAACACCATCACTACTATCAACTGCTGCTGTATCTCCTCCCTTCCCCTTCTTTCTTCCTTCTCTATTCTTTCTTTTTCTCCTCCTCCTCCTCGTCCTCCTTTTCTTCCTTCTTTTTTCTTCCTCTTCCTCCTCCTTCTCCTCTGTGCTATCATTTCGAAGGTAGAGAACAACCTTCTGCTGTCGTCCTCATCGCAACGACGAGTAGACAATTTTCTTGGCCCCCTCCCCCTTCTGGAAAAATCCTCGAAGCAGCACCGTCTACTCCAGCTATTCTTCTTTTCGTTTTTTTTTTTTTCTTTTTCTTTTTTCATCCTTTCTTTTCTTTTCCTTCTTTTTTCTTCTTTTTCTTTTCTTTTCTTTTCTTTTCTTTTCTTTTCTTTTTTATGCGGGATTTGAAAGTCGAGAAGGCGAAATTAGGTTGATATAGTCGATTGAATCGAGATATGTAGTGTGTGTGTGTGTGTGTGTGTGTGTGTGGTGCTGTCTTCATATTCTTTTCACGTTCTTTCATATTTATGCATTTTGTTTTTCCTACCTTTATTTATTTGTTTATTTACTTATTTATTTATTTATTTTTTTTTTATCATTTTATCTTTTGTAATTATATTCATGTACGTATTGTTTTTTTTTTATGTCTTTTTTTTATTTTTTTTATTTTTTTTTTTTTTTTTTTATTTATTCATTCCGATGGATCTCTTCGTCAAAAAGATTTGATCATTCTCGATCATTTTTAATTATCTTTTTTTTCTATCGTTTTGTATTCTTTTTTTTTCTTTCTTTTTTTTTTTTCTTTTTTATTCTTTTTCTTTTGCAATACATTTTCAAAGCATTCGTTAGTATTAATAATATATATATATATTTTTTTTGTATTTTTGTTATATCCCTTTTGAGAAATTCACTAATCAATGTGTTTCTCTTTGATTTTTTCAGGTGAGTTCAATCGAGGACACTTACGAAAAAAAAGAGGGGGTGGCCGAGAGAAAATAAAAGTATTGTATTACTTTGATTTTTATTATTGTTATTATTTATTTATTTATTTATTTATTTATTTTTATATGTATATATATATATATATATATATATATATATATATATATATATAAGATTAACAATACCGTTTTACTATATGATATTATTAAAGGGTCGTTTACAGGAATGTCAAATATTTAATATATTTCAATTGTGCTTTTAATCATAATCAATATATATATATTTATATATATATATATATATATATATATATATATATATATATATATATATATATATATATATATGTATATATAAGATAATTTGCAGTTATGCAAAATATAATTATGCAATATAATTGATGTAATATAATTATGCAATTATATATATGTTAATATTTATCAAAAGAAAGAAACAAAAAAGAAAAAAAAAAAAATAAAAAGAAACGGAAAGAAAGAATAAGCATTATAAAAGAAGATAAAACAGATAGAAGTGCATACATATCTATATCTATCTGACCCTATCTCTCTCTCCCTCTCTCTCTCTCTCTATATATACATCCATATGTATGTACTTATATACATACATACATACATACATACATACATACATATATATATATATATATATATATGTATATATATATATAAATTTCTCAACTTGGATGTTGAATGTTCTTTTACGTGCTCTTTAATCACCATAGGGCAGGTCAGTGCACCTTCTAAAGATCTTACTACATACATTCGCTCTTGACACGCCATTTAATCGTCTCTCCTGCCGTG
>NC_060975.1:2424915-2427415 GCF_910589235.1 Vespa crabro
TCTTTTTATTTTTCTTCTTTTTTGAATACATCGATTAATTCTCATCCTTCACGATTTCACGCATATTTTATATATTTTTAAAAGAATTCGATTACGAAAGATGCGAAAGAAGGAAAAGACGGAAAAGAAAAAAGAAAAAAAGAAGCAAAAGAAAGAGAGAACGAGAGAGAGAGAGAGAGAGAGAGAGAGAGAGAGAGAGAGAGAGAATATATCTTATAAATACAAATCCATAAAGCGACGATATTTGTGTATACGAATGGAATTTTTATTTTTGGACAATATGATTATGTTCTTTTTTCTTTTCTTCTTTTCTTTTTTTTTTTTTTTTTTTTCTTCGATCGAACATTAATTTCATCTTTCGCGTTTCGTTTTATTTACATATACATATATATATATATATATATATACATATTATTACATGTTACATATCACAACGGGCACACACGTATCCTATTTTTTGTAACTTATAAATCAATTTGAATGAAGAAGAGATGGAGAAGTAGGAGGAGGAGATAGAGAAGGAGGAAGAAGAGGATGAAAGAACGTGGCAATGGGCGTCGGAGGGGGCAGGGGAGGGGGTATAGTGGACGGAGATAAGTGAAAGAAAAAAAATCATTTAAAAATGCTTTTCACGTAATTTCATTATTCTTTAAAAATCGATCTCTGTCAATTGCATTCTCTTACGGAATTAAATAATATAAATATAAATATAAATAAAATGAAAGAAATGAGAGAAAAAAGAAAAAAATTGTAAGAAGGCCAAGCGGTTGGTGAGATAGAGAGAGAGAGGGGGGGGCGGGTGGGAGGTGGTTGGTTGGGTGGGAAAAAGTGACGGGGGGCGAGTGGGGGGGGGGATGTGGTAGAAAAAAAAAAGGAATAAAATTCATTATATTCGTCGTTTGACTTTATACGTTTACTATTGTACACGATAAAAGTGACTGTCGTAAAAAGGGACGTTGTAAATGAAAGAGAACTCAGGTGCGGCCACGACCTCCGGCTATTATCCAGTACGGAATAATTAAAAAATATTGGTCGCTTCTCCTTTAAAGGACGGAAAATTAAAGCTGCGTTAGTATATATGTATATGTAACGCTGCGTAGTATACGCGCGCGTTACATACACAGAGAGAGAAAGAGAGAGAGAGAGAGAGAGAGAAAGTGAGGTTCTGGGGGGATGGGAGAGAGAGGAGGGTGGGAGGGAGAGAGAGAGGGGGGGATAAGGAAGGTTCTTCTGTTTTTTTTTCTTTTTACTTTTTAATTTCTTTTTTCTTTCTTCTTTCCTTCTTCTTCTTTTTTTGTTTTTTGTTTTTTGTTTTCTCTTTTTTCTTTTTCTTTTTTTTTTTTTTTCCTTCGTTCCGACCGGAGCCTGGGTCGTGGGAGCTTTATCAGAGTAGTAGAAGCTATTATTCCTTGAGTCTTGCTTCCTTCCGTCTCTCTTTATCTCTCTCTTTTCCCCCCCCCCCTCTCTCTCTCTCTCTTTTTTTCTCTCTCTTTCTCTCCATTTTGAGAGAAAAAGAAAGGTAACGAAATACACACACAGACATATGTGTGTGAATATATATATATATATATATAGATACATAGATAGATAGATACGTACATCTCTCTCCTTCTATCTCTCTCTTTTTCTCTCTCTCTCTCTCTCTCTTTATCTTATTTTTCAAGGATGAAACTAGCAGGCAATTTTGCTTAAACTAGTTTGTAATTGGATGAAAGAAAATTTTCTTCTTAGGAAGGTTAAAACGTTTTTCGTTGAACAGGACAGATAGACAGGAACAAAGAGAGTGAGTGAGAGAGAGAGAGAGAGAGGGTGAGTGAGTGAGTGAGTAACTGAGAGAGAGAATCATTATAGAAAATCTTTATCAGGCTGTCTAAGCAAAGAGATTGCGTGAGAAATGTATAGAAACAGAATGTCTAAGAGAATGATGGATAATTAAAGAGAAGAATAGAAACAGATTAGAAACTAAATGTATAGGAGAAGGATAGAGAAATTAAATCGTTTAATAAATAGGAACAGAGAGATAAAGAGAGAGAGAGAGAGAGAGACGAAGGTGTAAGAAAGAGATGGACGGATATAGTGCAAGAAAGAGATAAATAGATAGAAAGAGAGAGAGAGAGAGGGAGATAATGTGCAAGAAAGAAACAGATAGAGATAGTGTTAGAAAGAGATAAAAACACGTTGTATAAGAAAAAGATAAGGAGATCAGATTGATAGATAAATAGATACAAAAAGTGAGAAAGAGAGAAAGAGAGAGAGAGAGAGAGAGAAAGAGAGAGAGAAAGAATGTCTAAAAGAAACAGATGAAAATGGTGTAAGAAAAAGACGGAAACAGATTGTGTAAAGTAAAAAAAAAAAAAAAAATAATAAAAAAGAGAAACAAAAAGATAGATAAATAAAAGGATAAATAGAGAAAGAGATGGGGAAACAAAATGTTGAAAAAGAGTGAAATAAAGATGGAGATAGATACGTGTAATGTTTATTAAAGAGAGATTCAGAGACA
>NC_060975.1:2432415-2447415 GCF_910589235.1 Vespa crabro
TTTTTTTTTTATGATGGGAGGGGAGTTGAGGGGAGTGAGAGGGAGAACATCTCTCAACTCAATATGTCTCGTACGAAAGCGAACGTCTTTTTTCGATCTTAAACGACCGACGAATGCCATAATATATACGGGCTTTAACGACCCTTATATCGGTGTATATCATATTTCCATTTTCATTGGTAAACTCGAGATGATAAAAAGTTGTTCCTCCATTCGAAGAATATATAAGTATTCCCGACGTATTGGGGTTTTATTAGAAAATTATTGTACATTTATCCGATTGATTTTTACTTATTAATTTATTTATTTGTGTTTTCTTTTTTTTTTTTTTTTTTTTTTTTTTTTTTTTTTTTTTTTTTTTTTCTTTGCAGTTCGATATATTCTCTTCTTCTTCTTCTTCTTTTTTTTTTCTTTTGTTTTATTTTCTCGTTTCCTTTCTTGCTTAGTTTCTTGTCTTTTTTAATTCTATTTAAAATATTTATTCTTATCATATTTCTCTTCTGTTTTCATTAGAATAAATATTAGAATCGTTTGACTGTTAAAAGATCTAAATTAAAATAATACTCACAATTAATTGTTGAGTTAATAAATCGTTGGTATAAAATCATTCACCCTCATAATAATAATAATAATAATAATAATAATAATAATAATAATAATAATAATAATAGTAGCTCGATGAAAGAGTAATTAGTTATTAAAAATAGTCAATCTGTCATCTCCTTCCGTCCCACTCTTCCACCCTCTCTCCCTTCCTCCCTCCCTCCCTTTATCCCTTTTAGCCCTTATAGAAAAAAAGCAAAGCAAACAATACGTAAATGAATATCAACATCGATGCGAAAAATTGTTCGAAAACTTTTTTCCCCTTTTTTTTCTTTTTTCTTTTTTTTTTTTTTTTATTTTTTCTTTTTTTAATTTTCATTTTTTTTTTTTTTCTTTTTTCTTTTTTCTCACGTCGAGACTCGTGAAAAGAA
Source organism: Vespa crabro (assembly GCF_910589235.1). Lineage (NCBI taxonomy): Eukaryota > Metazoa > Arthropoda > Insecta > Hymenoptera > Vespidae > Vespa > Vespa crabro. The sequence continues at coordinate 2,433,390 of NC_060975.1, forward strand.
TCATTGTCGTTCGGCAAATGGTACTAAGGGTGCAACGAACTGTGTATTACGATGGGGGGGGGGAGTGGTAGAAGGGGGAAGGGTGTAAGGGACTAAAGAAAAAGACGAAGAAGAAGAGGTGGTGATGGAGGAAGTGGAGGATGAGGAGGTGGAGATGGAGGTGGAGAAAGAGAAAGGTGAGGCCGTTCAAAGTCGACTCGCGATTTGTTGGTGTTACCAACCTTTCACCTCAACTACTTTGCTCCCTTTGCATCACCACCACCACCACCATCACCACCATCTCTTTTTCTATCCCCCTTCCGCCCCTCTCTCTCTCTTTTTTTTTTTTCTATATCTCAGTCTCACTCTCACTCTCGCTTACTCCGTTTGTTATATCGAGAGGGTGTGTCTCGTGTCAACGACGATAGCTGACGTTTCACAAGGGGAAGTTGAAAATATATCTCAGATAAAATGCAATTGCACGTGCTATGAATAGAAAAGAAAAGGAAAAAAAAAAGAAAGAAAAAAAAAAGAAAAAGAAAAAAAAAAGAAAAAGAAAAAAGGAACGTACCGTAATAATACTCTATGTATGTATAAAAAGTGAGAGAGAGAGAGAGAGAGAGAGAGAGAGAGAGAGAGAGAGAGAGAGAGAGAGAGAGAGAATACGTTTTTGTATTATATAGAAGTATTTATCGATTGTATTGTTGTTATGCATTATTTTTCACGATGGGTTGTTTTTTTTTCCTGTTCTTTTTTTTTCCCATTTTCTTTTCTATTTTTTTACTCTTTCTTTATTATTATCGTTATTTTTTTTTTTTTCTCACGACTTGTCATCGCCGAAATATTGCATTTATTATTTACTTATTGATTTTAGTCCATCGTATGTATATTTTTATATATATATATATATATATATATATATATATATATATATATATATACAGCGAATAAAATATGTTTTCCTTTTTTTAAATCGGCTTTTTATTCGAAATAATAATTCAATTAAATAATACATTTTTTTTTCTCTTTGTCATCTTCTTTTTATTTATTATCAAATAATCTTTTTCTTTTTCTTCCCTTTTTTTTTTTTTTTTTCGATATTAATTAATATTTTTGTACCGTATCATTCCGTTTATATAAATTTGTCCCTATTAAAATACAATACCCATTAAGAACGATCTCACAGTATTTTTCTAAATATTTTTTATTATTACATTTATATTGCAATTTCTTTTTTTGCATTACAAAACGCTATTGATCTTCTCTGGGGGAAAAAAAAAGAAAAAAAAAAGAAAAAAAAAACAAAAAAAAAACTGAAAAAGCAAAAAAGGGAAAAAGAAAAGAAAAACAAGATAACAATAACACATGCAATTAATTTAATTAATATACGACATTACGCCATAAATTATTGGTAAAATAATATTCAAGGATAATAATATAGAGAAAACTTCTTTTTTTACAATAATTTTTTTTTTTCTCTCTTTTCTTGTTTCTTTCAAATCATCAACTATAATTTAAAAGAACCACATACATTCGTATGGATCTATATATTTTATTTTGCTGATAATTTGAAGTGTTTATTTATGACGTCATAAATAATGACGTCAGCTCGACCAAGTCAAAAGATTTCTCTCTTTCTCTCTCTCTCTCTCTCTCTCTCTCTCTCTCTCTCTCTCTCTCTCTCTCTCTCTCTTTAACAGATCGAATTGGAAATTCGAATTGGATATTTTATTCGAAAGATGATTGAAATTTCAATTGGTTGCCCGGACTCGAAGATAAGCTCTCTCTCTCTCTCTCTCTCTCTCTCTCCCTGTCTCTCTCTCTCTCTCTCTCTCTCTTTCTCTTTGAATCGTTAGAGCTTTTGCTCGCGCTCGGTTTCTTCTTACTACTCGTGCCACAGGTGTGTGCTTTTCGTCGATATGCCACTTGGAAAAGCCCTTCGACGTGAAGCTTTAGTTTCTCCGTTCTATATATAACCAAACGAGTTCGTCTCTCTTTGCTCCTCTTATCATCTCAGCTGTATCTAAGTGTCCTATATAACATCCCTCTTGTTGTGCCGGAGAAAACGACGAGATATTCCGTTCTTTTCCTCTTCTTTTTTTTTTTTTCTCTTTCTTGTACCCCTTTTTTTTCTTCCTCTCTTCAACAATTCGTACAAATTTCCAATAAAGGTTTGCTTTCTTTAATCTCGTCCGTCTTTTCTTTTTCTTTTTTCTTTTCTTTTCTTTTTTTTCTTTTTCGTTATCCTTTTTTATCTGTCTGTCTATCCATTTATTTATTGATTTTTCCTCTTCCTTTTTTCTTTTTTATTTTTTTTTTTTTTTTTTTTTTTTTTTTAATATTTTCATATAATTATTTTTGTATACAAAATTACTTTGAATGAAATTATATGAAAATAGTTTCTTTTTTTGTTTGTTTTACATAATTTTATATAATATTATATAATTGAGAGATGTTATATAATTTTATATATTATGTTTTACATAAATTTAGATAATTATAATTATATATATATATATATATATATTTTTTTTTTTATGTAAAATTATTATTTACTTATTTTTTCTCCTTCTTTTTTTTTCCCCCTTAAATAAATTGAATTATGATACGCGAGAGAGAAAATTGTTATTTCCTTTCGACAATAAAAAGGATAAGTACGAAATTTTCAAGAAATTCCTTTTTTCTTTATTTATTCATTCATTCATTTATTTATTTATTTATTTATTTATTTCTTTTTTTTTTTTTTGAATCCTTTTAATTATCTTTTTATTTTATTTATTCTTATTATTATTATTATTATTATTTTTGCCTTTTCATTTTTTTCTTTCCTTTTTTTTTTTTATAATTCTTTTCCTTTATCAAAATTAAAATATATCGATAAATTCAATTTCACCGGGATCGTAACATTCGAATTGTATAATAAATAATAATACTGATGCAACAATCAAGAATTCGATTATAACAGTTTATTTATATTCAATTCTCTTTCGAACGCAAACAAACATGTCCTTACATCATCATTATCATCATTATCATCATTATTATTATTACATATTTTGTTTCTATTAATATATTCGAATTAAAGGTTTAGATATTACGATTGAAATTAGACTTAATCTGAATGAACATTATCGATTAAATGATCTAATTTATTATAAATACATATATATGTCCCCATGTAATATAAGAATTAGATGGGAACCGATCTCCGACTACGACGACTGCGACTACGACGACGACGACGATGACTTTTAAAGGAACGATAATTACTTGATGGTCTTAATTGAAATCCTACTTGAGAAGAGTGCTCCATGCTCGTTTCTAAAATTGTTAACTTCCGTTCTTCTCCCTATCGTATCCTCTTGTACACATTCGTATTGTGTCCTCCCTCCTGTGTTCATCTGTGACATCTTCGAATTGAACTTTCTTAACCGAATAAAAACAGAAAACAAAAAAAAAAAAAAAAACAAAACAAAAAAAAAAGCGAAAAAAATCCTACGTTATTCTCATCGTACTTAATTTTTATCAAGGAATAATGAGTGACTTAGAAAAAAAAAAAAGATCATCAAAAAAAAATTATCTAAAGTATATCGGCACAACTATAGTCTATTATATACATAATATTATTAACAGTAATGTATGCTGTTGCAATAATAATAATAATAATAATAATAATAATAATAATAATAATAATAATAATAATAATAATAATAAAAAGATACAAATGTACAATTATTTATATTATATAATTAATGACATATTAACAATTTGTAATAATTGAACAAGGAATAATACGAACGTTTTGCAAATTGAATAAGAAATTTTGCCAATTTAATCGGATTAATCGATATTTGAAGAAAAAAGAAAGGGAAAGAAACATAGAGGGGCGGGGGCGAGGGGGGGGGGGAACAAGAAAAAATAAATTAATTAAAAAATTTCTCTCAGATCGCAAACCAATAAAAGGAGGTCTCTCGAAATTATATCTTTTTCTCAATCTAATGCGTTCTTATTTATTCCATTCGGAGATTAGATAATCTTTTCGTTTGGATTTCTATGATAAATGTTAATCGTACTGTCGTCGCGAAAGACAGAGAAAGAGAGATAAAAAGAGAGAGAGAGAGAGAGAGAGAGAGAGAGAGAGAGAGAGAGAGAGAAAGAAAGAAAGAGAAAAAGAGAGAGAGAGAGAATAGCGTGCGAATCATATGACCCACCCACATTACGATAGAATTTAACGAGCCATCGTATAACGGTCGTTTAACGATGATTCAGAGACCGGTCAAATGGTGCTTGAACTATCTCTCTCTCTCTCTCTCTCTCTCTCTCTCTATATATATATATATATATATATATATATATATATATATATATATTAAGTTGGAAACTATGAAACGGGCGTTGAATGAAAATAAATGACTAAACAAAAACGCCCGTTTCATAGTTTCCAACCTAATATCTCATTATATATATATATATATATATATATTTATCTCTGTCTGTCTGTCTGTCTGTCTGTCTGTCTGTCTGTCTGTCTGTCTGTCTGTCTGTTCGTCTGTCTGTCCTTCCATCGGTTCTTTTTTTTATTTTTTTGTATTTCTTTTTCCATTTTTATTTTATTTTATTTTATTTTCTTTTTTCTTTTTTTTCTTTCTTTTTTTTTTTTCTGCCTTTCACAGGGCGAATCCAAAGGGTCTTAAGTGACTTTTTAAAAATCAATTACTTCTTTCCTATGACATTTTATTTCTGTTTTTTCCTTTACGAGCTCGGCCAATATTTTCGCAGTCAGAATGATTGAGCTTGCAATAAGTTCGCGGTTATGTAAACTACCGAAAAAGGAAAAGAATTCGGTCTAAAATGTTCTTCAGAGAAATGGAGTAATTGAATTTTTTAAAAATAAATCTAAGAACCTTTGGTCCATATCTCTCTCTCTCTCTCTCTCTCTTTCTCTCTCTCTCTCTCTATTTCTATTTCTATCTATCTCTCTTGAACATCACTCTTGTCGCTCTTTATTATGCAATTTCTCCTTTTTCTTTTTTTGTTTGTTTTTTCCAAAAAAAAAAAATATATATATATATATATATATATATATATATGTAACTTTACGTATTTATTTAATGAGCATACATATATTTTTATTATTAATTTATTTTTATTATTATTTTTATTTTTATTTTTATTTATTCTTTTTTCGAATAATTATCTCGCTTATGTCGAATCTCTCCTTTTTTTTCTCTCTTTTCTTTTTTCATATACAATTAAAATTAAATTCGAGTATTTATAAAATATAAATATTCGAGCAAATTATATAAAAATAAAACGATAAGAAAGAATATGTGTGAGAGAGAGGGAGAGAAAGTGAAATTATTTTATTTATATAAATTCATGTTTTTTTTTTTTTATCCTTTTGAATCTTATTCTTTCTTATTTATTTATTTATTTATTTATTTATTTTTTTTCAATTTTATACCTTTATACGTGACAGTGAATGTATCGTTAAAACTGAACGTATTTTTTATTATCTCATGAATCAATCGATCAATAAAAAGTGAATTAATCGATCGATCAATTAATCGATAAATAAATTAATTAATTATTCAATTAATTTACTAATAGAATCGTATTGTTATTATCGCAATTGTAATGATTTATCATACTTGTATGGTTATAGTAATAATGAATAGATTAATTTGTTTGTCAATTTGTCAAAGGATCGAATTTAATTTCATGATTAATAAATTATACGTCATTAATTTATCCATCAAGAAATTTGTAAACAATGTAATCCCCCATTTATTCCCAGCACATACGTGTACTCTAAATTATACTAATTATCTCGCAGTGATGTGTTATCGATAAATTTTCATTAAAATTTTCTCATTAGGGGTTCCCTTTTCTTTTTTATCTTTTTTTTTTCTTTTTTTTTTTTTTTTCTTTTTCTTTTTTTCGTGGAGTTTCAACGAACGCACGAAACGTAAAAAGGAGAAAGGACGAAACAAAAATGAATAAATGGGGAAAAAAAAAGAAAAGAAAAAAGAAAAAAAGAAAAAAAAAACCCTTGCAATTTAGTTTTCGTCGTGTCTCGGTTGCTTTGAGTCGACTCAACTTTTTTTCTTCCTCGATGCTGTTAAAATGTTGCAGTTGTAAACATTGAAAGAGAGAAATAGAAAGAAAGAGAAAATGAGAGAGAGAGAGAGAGAGAGAGAGAGAAAGGGAGAGTCGAAGTTGAAAAAAAAGGTGAGGTTTTCAGTTTACGTAGTTTTCGTTTTTTGATTTTAATACAAACCAAACTATAGTCCTCTAGAGTCTGATTCCTTCATTTCTTTTTATTCTTCTCTCTCTCTCTGTCTGTCTGTCTTTATCTTATTTTATTTCTTTTTATATTTTCTACTTTTCTATTTTTTTCTTTTTTTCTTTTCTTTTTTCTTTCTTTTTTTTTCTTCTTTTTTTTTTTTTTTTCTTTTATCATCGTCAGATCTCTACGCACTTCACGGAAAATATAATTTTAAATCGGATCTATCGTTCGTTCGCATTAAAAGCTCCGAAAGTATATCAGACGAAAAAAAAAAAAGACTGACGTTATTACAAAATTGCATCATAATTATCGTACGTTTGGCTTAATTAAAGGATCGATTGAAAAAAGTATTTTGATCGAAAAAAAGAAATATCTGTGTGTGTGTATGCGTATGTGTAGTATGCGTGTGCATACGTATGCATGTACTTACATCGATCGGGAGAATGTTTGTGATTGACATTTAAAAAATGGCACTGTATGGATCACTGATATTCTTTATAAGGTCGTGATAATACTTAGTTATTTCTTAAATGGGGTTAATCGTTTTTCTTCTTTTTTTTTTTCTTTTTTTCTTGTTTTTTTTTTATGTTCATTTTTTTAACAGACAAAATAATCCATAAAAATCTACGAATATTAGAACTAATAATCGATGAAAAAATTTTGTAACTTCTTTTTTTTTTCTCTCTTTTTCTTTTTCTTTTTTATTTTATCATTTATTCTACATCTACTCTATATTATGAATCATATGAATCATCATAGATTAGGGCCAATCATAGTGCGCACTTTTCATTTATCGATTACGTTTACTTCATTGATCAATTTATTTATTCATTCATTTATTAACGAAGATCAAGTGTTTTCATACTTCGAAAATAATATTTTACTTCGATGTTTTATCATGTAGATTTCGTTCTTCTTCATTTTTTCTTTCTTTCTTTTTTCTTTTTCTTTTTTTTCATTTTTCTTTTCTTATTTCCCTCCCCCCTGCCTGCCCCTCTCTCTCTCCCTAAATCGTCCGTACGAATCATCGATAAATTAAAGCCAATCATGGTACGCGCTTTTTATTTATCGATTACGTTTACTTCATTAAATTGATTTATTTATTCATTCATTTGTTTAACGAAGATCAAGTGTTTCATACTTCGAAAATTATGTTCTACGTGGATATTTTTTTTTTTCTTCTTTTTTTTTGAAGTAGATTTCTTTTTTTTTTTTTTTTTTTCTTTTTTTTTTTTCTTTTTTTCTCCAAATCGTTCGTACGATTCGTAGATAAATTCAAAGCTGTTAATCACAAACTGCGAAGAGTTTTTATTTATCGATTACGTTAACTTCATTGAATTAAATCCATTTATTCGTAAACATTTATTAAACTTAATATCAAGTGTTTCGTAATTCGAAAGTTATATTCTACATCGATAATTATAATCGTATTAGATATATTTTTATTTATTCTTTTTCTAAATCGTCGATGTCTCGAAAAATTATACGTCGATTGGTATAACAGTGAATGGTATTTTTCGCGCATTGAATATGCCCATAAAAAAAAAAAAAATGTATTCCGCATAATCGATTTTCTTAATATTTTTGATTATTTCGTTGTCTAAAAGAAAGAAAGAAAGAAAAAAAAAAAAAAAAGAAAGTAAATATTAAAAATGAAAAAGTTGAAAGATACAAGAAATCATAAAATTATTTTCAACATTTTCTAAGCCGACCTTTAAACCTTTCCTAAGTTAACCTTTGAATCTCTTTACATTCCCTTAACCCCTCACCCTTCTCTCCTCCTCCTCATTCTCTTTTGATTACATAAAACCATGCGTTTTTTAACACTCACGTAGAACCAACCAACATCCGCTCTGCTTTCACTCGTTTCTATACTTATACTTACATGACAACAATAAATACGTACATATATACATAAATACATACATTGTATCTTCTTCTTCCTCCTCCTCCTCCTCCTCCTCCTCCTCCTCCTCGAATACCACCTCCTCCATCTCTTCTTGTTCGTTGATTTCCATTTTCGCGAAGCGTATCGAGGCGGAACTATCGGTTTAACGATCCTACCAGCCACGGAATCGATTTTACGTTTCGATTAATTCCAGAACGAAGTATCAACGAGTACACTGACCCTTTCAATGTATGTATGTGTGTGTGTGTGTGTGTGTGTGTGTGTGTGTGTGTGTGTGTGTATGTGTGCATCTCTCTCTCTCTCTCTCTCTCTCTCTCTTTGTATGTGTATATTAGTGTCTATAGATAAACTTGTGTATGTATTTGTGATGGACGAGGATCATCCTCCTCTCGTTTCACTTTACTAGATGGTAGTGGTTGGTAGAGGAGGATGAGGAGGAGGGGGTGGTTGTGTTAGAGAAAGGTCTGGTTTGTTCGAGCTCGTACGAAATCACCTTCTCCTCATCCTCCTCGTCGTCGTCGTCGTAACTTTGCGCTCGTAAACTTCCACTACGAAACGAGCGGTACTTCCGGAAAGGCTCGACTACTCCGTCATGCTAGCCAGAGTTTTGTTTCCCTCTCCCTCTCTCTCTCTCTCTCTCTCTCTCTGTCTATATATATATATATATATCACTCTCTCTCTCTCTCTCTCTCTCTTTGTGTCTCTCTTTCACTCTTATATTCTCTTTCATTGATAGCTATGTTACTACTCTCCAGTCGTATGTCCACCCTACGTTTTCTTGTTTATGACCATATCAACCAGAGAGAGAGAGAGAGAGAGAGAGAGAGAGAGAGAGAGAGAGAGAGAGAGAGAGAGAGAGAGAGAGAGAGATTTTCCACAACAATTTTCCTTTTCTTTTACGACTCACATCCTATTGCCCTTTTCCTCATAACTTGAACCTTTTTACGGTTTTTTTATTTTCTTCTCATTTTTTATTTTTTTTTATTCCCGTTCTCCCTCTCTCCCCCCCCCCCTCTCTCTCTCTCTCTCTCTTTCTCGTTCTCGTTCTTTATTTATTAGTTTATGGGACGAGTGATATATAGGGCTCGTTTTAATTGCTTTTCCCTTTTTTGTTCTCCTTTTCTTTTTTTTTCTTTTTCTTTTTTTCTTTTTTTTTTTTTTCTCCTTTTTTAAGGAAGTACATTTTATTCCATTTGTAAAAAAGATAGACAGGTTATTTGTAAAAAAGAGAGACGAAAATATATATATATATATATATATATATATATATATATATATATATATATGCGAACTGTAATTTAAAAAAATAAACGTAATAAATTGATCTAAAAAGAATATATATATATATATATATATATATATATATATTTAAACGTTCGTTTTGCGTATCAGAACGATTAACGTCAACGAATTAACGACAAAATGAATAAAAACGGAATAAACACGCACACGAAAAAGAAAAAAAAAAAAAAAAAAAGAAAAAAAAAAGATGAAGTATCGAATTCGATTAAATTTTAAAATCAATTCTTTTGGAGGGGTATAGGGCGGAGGGGGGGAGGGGTGATGAGACCTATTGAAAGAGAAAAAGGATTTTTACATTTCTCGCGATTATTTCGAATATGTTAAAACGCGTATACGTATATGTACGTATACTTCTACGTTGATTATTAATTTGATCCTCTTTAATGCTCCATACGAGGCTAGTGAACGCGGCGACCGATGACTAGTATCACGAGTTTAATATGAAAATAACGTTCCTAATGGATCGGATTTCCGCACTTTTATATCGTCCGGGCTCGCGACGCGCGATGTAATAAAAGACGCGATCAAGCATCGTAGAAGAAGAAGAAAAAGAAATAAAAAAAAGATAAAGAAAAAATAGAGAGAGAGAGAGAGAGAGAGAGAGAATCAATGAACAGACACAGATTTCTTTTTAATTCATTTTTTTTTGTTTTTCTTTTTTTTGTTTTTTTTTTGTTTGTTTTTTTTTTTTTTATGACTCAATTACAATCTTTATCAGGGATAAAGGACAAAATGGAAGGAAAGAGTGTGACGACGTAATTGAAATTTGCTGATGGACTTTATTTTCTTTGCTCATACATTCATTCTTTTTTTTTCTTTTTTTCTTTTTTTTCGTTTTCTTTTTCTTTTCCTTCTCTTCGTATCAGATCATTTTATCATTTATTTATATTAATTTTTATAAATATATAAATATATATATATATATATATTTATAAAAAAGCACGGATAAGAAGAAACTGTGTGTGTGTGTGCGTGCGTGTGCGTGAATAATATGTATGCGTGTATGAATGAATAAATAAATAAATAAATAAATAAATAAATAAATAAATATATATATATATATAAATATAGAAAGGATAAAATGCATTTCACTTTAAATCGGTAATTAAAGTCTTTATTTTATCTCGTGAAAAGCTTAACACGGATACCGCCTCTGGCACTTCCGTTTCCGCTTTTATCCTCTCTACCTGCCGATTTCATCCCTGTCATTCCCTCCCTCCCTCCCTCTCATCCCCTCGTATGCCCACCACCAACACTATTACCGGCACAACCCACTACCACCCCAAGTCGCGGCTTGCAGACGCGATCGATCTAACGTCTGCCGGGACGTCGCCTCGTTTTTCCACCCACCCCTCCGCCCTTCTCTTTCTCTCTCTGTCTTTCTCTACTCTGTTTTTATCTTTCTTTTTATTTTTCTCTCTCTTTCTTTCTCACTGTCTGACTGCTTTCTTTCTTTTATTCCTTTCTTACTCTCTTTTCTTTTCTTTGTATTTTTTTTTTTTTTTTTTTTTTTTTTTTATTGTCTCTCCTCTCTCTCTCTCTCCCTCTCTATCTATCTATCTTTATCTTTATCTTTATCTTTATCTTTATTTTTCTTATTCGTAACAGCATCAGTCTGGAGATGCTTCGTTATAAAAGAGAGTAGTAACAGTTAAAACGCATACTGATACATATAAAGATACATATATATATATGTATGTATATAGAGATGGATGTATATATATATACTATCACACTATTCTTTGAAATCATATTCTTTCGTGTCTCCTGTATGTCTCTCTGTTTTTTCTGTCTGCCTGTTCCACCCCGATGGAATACTACTAATGTCATCTGCATCTCTCTCTCTCTCTCTCTCTCTCTCTCTCTCTCTCTCTCTTCTTCCATACAAAAAAAAAAAAAAAAAAGAAAAGATACGTACATCGATTTTACAAATGTCATCGCTCCGTACGAATAATGTTAATGAAAACGTACGTAAGTACTTAACTAAGTACGTACGTACCTTATAGCTGCCTATATGTACACATATATACGTATACGTGTTACCTATGTATGTATGTATGTATCTATGTATGTATCTATGTATATATGTATGTATGTATGATGTAGAAAATGTTCTCTATGTGGAAAAGGGTCTCGTCTGTCAAGTTGTGTCTACAATCGATCTCGAATACTCTTCGACACTGACAATGAAAATCTTTCTGAAGCTTACTAGAATGTTATCTCTCTCTCCCTCCCTCCCTCCCTCCCTCTCTCTCTCTCTCTCTCTCTCTCTCTCTTTCTCTCTGTCTGTTGTCTGTCTTTCTTTATCTATCTAGCTATTTATCTACATATCTCTTTCTCTCTTATTCCCTCTTTCCGTTTTTAATGAGAGATCTAATAATTTTCTTTTCCTTCGTTTTTTTTTCTCCCTCTCTTTTTGCGTTTCATATTTTCTTTTTCTTTTCTCTTCCTCTTTTCTTTCTCTCCTTTCTCTCTCTCTCTCTCTCTCTCTCTCTCTTTTACTTTTTGTTTCTCCGTTCTTTTCTTCTTTTTCTTTTTCTCTGTTTTCCTTTTTTCTTCTTCTTCTTCTTCTTCTTATTCTTCTTCTTCTCACTTTTCACTTTCAATTCGTTTAAAGTTCACGCTCTAACGAAATTGATATTGAAATATGGATATTGTTTATCGTGATCCTAATCTTTTACTACTTATCTATCGATCCGACGTTAAATTAAAAAGGAATACGCCCTCTGATAAAAAGTTAGTTGAATTTTTACGCATCGGCTCATCCATATCAGTATAAATTCGTTTAAAACGACGTTATCTTTTATGCACAAGGTTATTCAAGGATATCATTTTGATCTACCCTTATTTCATCGATCACCCTGTAGAGATAGGAAAAGAAACACGCGGATTCGTTCGAAAAAGAGGAAGGGAGGGGGGGAAAGAAAAAAGAAAAAGAAAGAAGGGAAAGTAACACCGAACTTAATTTTATCCAATCGTTCATTTGATTTTATCCAAATTCACCGTTTAAAATAATGACACCGAGATAAAAGAAAAAAAGAAAAAGAAAAAAAAAGGAATAGAAAAAAAAGAAAAGAAGAGAAAGATATTTCCATTATCTACTAAGATAAAAAGGAATAAGATAAAAAAAAAAACAAAAAAAAGTAAAGAAAAAAGAAAACCAAGGGGAAAAAAAACAGAAAGAAAGAAAAAGAAAAACTCCCACCTTACAAATTATTTAATTTTGTACAAATGTCATCTGTTCTCGGAAAAAAAAAACGTGAGAAGTATTTCGTTTCATAAATATACACACATACATACATATATATATATATATATATATATATATATATGTATATATATATATATATATATAAAAAGTTGAATCAAAAGATCCATTAAATTAGTCCCCCCAATTCTCTTACCCCCCTCTCCCCTTAGAGAAATTATTTACTTAGAATTTATTAAGAAACGAAATTATATGGAGATATCGATAAGAGGAAAGGTAATATTAATTCTTATTAATCTACCCCTTTATTTATCGATCACCCTGTAGATAAGAGAAACACGCATTGCCGTGTGCCGCGTTGAAGGGCGATGCACCGCCGGCTGCCATTCTCTCTCTCTCTCTCTCTCCCCCTCCTTCTTCCCCTTCTCTCTTTCCAAGGATGAAAGAGAAAGAGAGACAGACAGACACACAGACAGGGAGAGAGAGACAGAGAGAAAGAGAGAGAGAGAGAGAGCGAGGAATGAAAGAGAAAGAGAGAGAGAGGGAGGGGGGAGTAGGGAGAAAGGGAGTTGGACTGCTGCGTTCACATCCCCCACCTTTCGGTCTTCTCCGGTTTGCGCCCTCTCCTCTCCTACGTTAACAGTGACGGACGCGACCCTCGTCGGACCCCCGGTCGGGTCTACGAGGGTTGGGGCGGTCGATGCAATGTGTTTCCATAGAAACCAGACGCGCCGTCCGCCACCCTTTCCTACAGTGCATTCAACCGGGGTCTGCTCTCTACGATCTCTCCCTTCCCCTTAACCTCTCCTTCCCCTAACCTCCCGCCGCTCCCCTTCTTCGTTCCCTTCCTTTACGAACATCTACCCTATGAAACTCTTGGAATCTTAACATTTTCCTCCTTTAACTTCCCTCCTCGCCTCCACCCTCTCTCCAACTCTACGTCTTTTCTTATTTCCTTTTCATTTTATTTTATTTTTTCTTTCTCCATTTTTTTTTCTTTTCTTTTTTTTTTTTTTTTCTTTTTTTTTTTTTACTTTTATTTTTATCCTTTCTCCTTCCTTTCTTTTTTTCTCTATGATTCCGCGATTATAGATCCTTCTCTTTCTTTCTTTCTTTCTTTCTTTATTTCTTATTTTTTTTTTTTTTTTTCTTCATTTCACTTATAACACTTTTTTCGTCGTTGTTCTTTACTTTTTTTTATATTTATTATTTGTATTTCAATTTTTTCTTTTTTTTTTTTTTTTAATTTTTGTTTTGTTTTTTTTTATATTATTTTGTTATCTCTTTTTTTTCTCTCTTTTCTTTTTTTTTTCTTTGTTCCTCTTGTTCTTTCTTTTTT
>NC_060975.1:2452415-2457415 GCF_910589235.1 Vespa crabro
AGTGGGAGAAGTACGATAACCTTCGTATTGGTGACCTTGGATTCCGAAGGATACCAACGTTCCTCTCTCTCTCTCTCTCTATTTATATATATATATATATATACACATCTTTATCCATCTCTCTCTATCTTTCTGTCCTTTTTCTACGAGAGCACTCAGGTGAAACATATATGTACACCCGTCTGCCCGCAGCCCAAGTGATTTAATTAAAGAGACGAGCTTAGCCTCTTACTCGTTGTAAATATAGTGACAGAGCGCGCGAGAGAGAGAGAGTGAGAGAGAGAGAGAGAGAGAGAGAGAGAGAAGGAATGTGTGTGTGCGTGCCTGTTTAGAGAGAGAGAGAGAGAGAGAGAGAGAGAGAGAGAGTGAGAGAGAGAGAGAGAGAAAGAGAGGTGATGGAATTTGCTACAGGAAAGTATTATACACACCGTGAAGATGGTGGTATGTGGTATCCTACTCGCGTGGGAATAGTCCCGTGAAGAGAGAAACCAAAAGGATCTCCTGTGTAGTCGAGGAACAATGCCTGCCGTCGTCTTCTTTGTGTCTCGATTTCTTTTTTTTTTTTTTCTTGTTTTGTTTTGTTTTGTTTTTCATTTTTTTCTTCCTTCTTTATTTTTCCTTTTATTTTATTTTTTCTGTGGTTCATTTTATCTGGTTTTTTTTTTATCCCCTCCGTCACTATTTCTGTCTCTCTCTCTCTCTCTCTCTCTCTCTCTCTCTCTCTCTCTCTCTCTCTCTTTCTCTTTCTCTGTCTCTCTCTGTCTCTCTCTGTCTCTCTTGTGTTTGCTTTTCGTCGTGGGTGACATGTCAAATGAATAGAGCGAAGACATACACATAAATACTTCTATACACACACACACACATATATATATGTATGTATAGTTATATATATGTATATATGTATGTATAAATAAATAAGCGTGTATATATATACACACATACATAATTTCATATATATATATATATATATATAATATGGAATATACATATGGGTGGTCCTCGGGAATCTTCCTCATGTGACGTCGAGAGTTCGGTGAGCGTTCACTGCCATGACCTTGAATGTTGAAAGCGCTTACCTCGGCTGATACTCGGATGAGTTGGCCGGAAGTGAATTCCTTAGAGCCAGTCGGCATTCGTCGGTTAAACTACAAACTCCTCTTGTAACTTCTTATATTCGTTAGAGATAAAAAGAGAGAGAGAGACGGAGACGCTTCTTCGAAGATGGTTAAAATAATCCGAGTATTTCTAATATTTCATTTTTTTTTTTTTTTATTTATCTTCTTTTCTTTTTTTTTCTTTTTTTTTTCTTTTTTTTTTTCACTCGTGTAACGTTTCCATGTATACGATCGTTAGAAAATTACACTGTGTATTATATACGCGTATTCGATTGATTATTTTTCTTTTTTTTTTTATCTAATTCTTTTTTTATATACTAAATTATGATTATTTTATATATATATATATATATATATATATAAATACAATTATATACGATTATATACTATTATATCTATATATTATATAGATGTAATAGGTATAATAAATTGATTTGAAATTTGTATAAATTGTTTTATCTTTTATCGTTATAAGATTGTCTGAATTTTAAGGATAAAAAAGAAAAAAAGAAAATTTCTTAGATAAAAATAAATATCCGTTTTTAATTTAGAAAAAAAAAAAAAATCAGATAAAAATCGTATTATAATTCGTTCAACGAACATAGATCAGCTGTGATTTTATTAAAGCGATATTTTTATTAAGATAATTTTCCATAGGATATTTCTAATTTTAATTTACGTTTACTTAAATTATATGATCTATGGATCGAACGTTCTATAAAAATATTATAAACAGATTGATGTTAGAAATCAAAGGATATATGTATATACATATATTCTCGAAATTTGTATCGTAATATTCAACGTAACGCAAGTAGTATTGTTTATCGGTGATATTTGGTATGTGTTTATCTATGAAGTCATTGAAAGGGCGTGGTCCGTCGTTGATAAGTGGGGATCAGTCGTCTTTAACTTTTCGTTCGAGTAACAATAATACTCATTGATATTATGATCGAACGATCGTTAAGATCGCTACGTTAGTAGTAGCCAACCAACCTTTGGAAATATCTTAATAAATAAAACGAAAGATTAATTGTATTTAACGAGACGTAATATTGCTACAAGATTTCTTAAATGATTTATATATAATATAACATCATATCTATATATATATATATATATAAGTAAATAATATTATCGTATATTGGATATAATAAAAAGTAAAAATGTTGGAAAAACATCGTTCGTATAGGTTAGAAAGATGTAAATATATATATATATATATAGATGTATCTAATAATAAGCGATAATATTAAATGGATAAATATTAATATGAAATTGTTTGGAAAAATAAATGAAATAATATGGAATTAAATTATTTGTTACAGGGATGCCGGTTGATTGAAGATGGCCTCGCCGACACCCTCGCTGGAATCGCGCGCGAATTCCCTCGGGTCCCTGGCCTCGCTGTCTCCGTTAACGGTGAGCGGCAGTTCCCCACCTGCTAGCGACTCGGCAATCTGCGACGTCGACAGTTGCGACCTCTGCCTGGACGCACCTAAAGCAGGGGAGGCCTGTCCCCGTTGCCGTCTTGGTGGTGCCGCCGGCGTACGTTGTACCGGGTGCAAGTCAACAGAATCAGACGCGGTAGCCCGTTGCTTCGATTGCGCCAATTTCCTTTGTCCAAATTGCGTTATGGCCCATCAGTTTATGCATTGTTTCGAAGGTCACCGAGTATTAAATCTCGGGGATTCGAAATTGGAGACTGTAAACAACGGAGGCAATTCAACAACGGAATTGCCTAAGAACAATCTCGTTATCAACGGTGGTAATAGTAATGAGGAAAAAACATTGTTCTGTCCGCGTCATAAGCAAGAACTATTGAAATATTTTTGCCGCGCGTGTACTGTATTGGTATGTAAGGAATGTACTATAACCGATCATCCTGGTCCATTGCATGATTGCGCCCACGTATCAGAAGTTGGACCTCAACAAATGGAGGCAGTGGCTAGGGCGGTACAAGAGTGCCGGGCCAAAGCTGCTGACGTTAGGGCCGCTGTTAAAGCGGCCGATCACGGGGCCGCAAGATTACAAGTACAATACCACAAGGCACAGAACGAGATTAACGATACCTTCCAGTTTTACAGATCTATGTTGGAGGAACGTAAACAGGAACTATTGAAGGAATTAGAATCCGTATTCTCGACGAAACAGATATCCCTCGGTGTATTAACGCAAAAGGCCAACGAAATGGCCGATAAGATACAACAGACCTGCGAGTTCGTCGAACGTTTAATCAAATATACGACGGTCACGGACGTACTTATGGTTAAAAAGTTATTGGACTCTAAGCTACAAGTATTGCTGAGTTATACGCCTGATATATCGAATCAAAGCGCTGATTTAGAATTCGTCAGTAATTATCAGGCTATACAGGTTGGCGTTAGAAATACGTTCGGTTATGTACGTAGTAATAGCGAGACCGGTAACGCTGGACCGATTGGAAAGCAACCACCGATAGCACGTCCAACTGCATTGTCCAGTAACGGTAGTAACGGGAGTAACAACAGTAATGGGCCTGGTAGCGCTGGAACATTGGGAGGTTTGCTTTTAGATCGACCTTACAGCAATGGATTGATATCATCGAGTTCTAATTGCGCATCGTCGACCTCGCCGTCACCTTTCGACACCACCAGCAACAACGGAGCAGCAGGGGGCGGAGGTGGTGGCGGCGGTGGTGGCGGTGGCGGAGGCGGAGGCGGAGGTGGCGGCGGCAGCAACAGCGTCATTACGAAACGTTTCAGTTCGGCCAATAGCCTCGGACCTTTTTCGACAACGATAAGCGAGCTCAATTTAAATGGCATGAATGCCAATCCTTACGAGAAATGGAGCAACGGCGGTAGCGACGCCTATCCCGTGGTAACGAGCAACGATCATTTCCCAATGCCAACTGCGGTATCCGTGACGCCTAACGCCGCACCTGGCGAGTCCGTTCTCGACCTTACCTCGAAACTTATGTCGGCCGCTGCGATATTCCCTTTGAAGTCTCAGATAAAACGACAAAAAATGATCTATCACTGCAAGTTCGGTGAATTTGGTGTTATGGAGGGACAATTCACCGAACCATCCGGTGTAGCCGTTAACGCACAAAATGACATTATAGTTGCCGACACGAACAATCATCGTATACAGATATTCGACAAGGAGGGTAGATTCAAGTTTCAATTCGGTGAGTGCGGCAAACGGGATGGACAATTGTTGTATCCTAATAGGGTCGCTGTCGTACGTACATCCGGTGACATTATTGTTACCGAAAGATCACCGACCCATCAGATACAGATCTACAATCAGTATGGACAATTCGTAAGAAAATTTGGTGCTAACATATTGCAACATCCACGTGGCGTTACCGTTGACTCGAAGGGACGCATTGTCGTTGTCGAATGTAAAGTAATGCGCGTTATAATATTCGATCAGGCGGGCAACGTACTACAAAAGTTTGGCTGTTCGAAGCATCTTGAATTTCCAAATGGCGTTGTCGTTAATGACAAACAAGAGATCTTCATTAGCGACAATCGGGCCCATTGTGTCAAGGTATTCAATTACGAGGGCGCATATCTACGTCAGATCGGCGGCGAGGGTATTACGAATTACCCAATTGGGGTTGGAATAAATGCGGCCGGTGAAATATTGATTGCCGACAATCACAACAATTTCAACCTGACAATATTCACGCAGGACGGTCAACTTGTATCGGCATTGGAGAGCAAGGTCAAGCATGCTCAATGCTTCGACGTGGCACTTATGGACGACGGTTCGGTTGTATTGGCTAGCAAGGACTATCGTCTGTACATTTATCGTTACGTTCAAGTGCCGCCTATCGTTATGTAGACCAGCGAGCCGTCACGACGACGACGATGATCATCGTCGTCTCGGGACATCATT
>NC_060975.1:2464915-2472415 GCF_910589235.1 Vespa crabro
CATATTGAACGTACACGACAAAATGGCATTTAAATTCAATCAAAAATTTCATTTAATTTATTTTTTCTCTTGATAGGTCATTTTTTTTCGTACCTGTAAGGAAATGATAATTATTAAAACAAAAAAAAAAAAAAAACGAAAAAAAAACAACAAAAAAAGAAACAGAGAAAGGACTAGAGTGATTAATTAAATGATTATATATGACGGAACGAATCGAAAAGTGAAAGTCTTTTGATTACGCGTTTAGAAAGAGAAGTATTAAATATTTTTAGTCAAGTCTTTAATTTTTTTTTTCTTTTTTTTTTCTTTTTATCGTATTGATAATGTTATATAGGAATATGTATGTGTGTGTATGTGTGCGTGTGTGTGTATATATATATATTTATAAAGATTAAAAACAAATTGGCATACTAATTATAATAAATATCGGATGTATCTCTCTGTCGGTGTCACGTGACTTTAGTCACTAATTAGAAGTCTTTGTTTGTTTGTTTGTTTGTTTGTTTGTTTTTTCTTTTTTTTTTTTTTTCTTTTTTCTTTTTAAATTACTAAACGAGAGACAGTAAATAGCCACGTTCGCTCGATAATGAATATTACAGAAAAAGAAACAAAAAGAAAAAAAAAAAGACAGAAAAAAAAAGAAAGAAAGAAAAAAGAAAATCTCGGTAACAGAAGAGTAGGAAAACGAAAAAAGAAAAAAGGACAAATGAATGAAATAAATAAAAACTTTCGAAACTAAATGAAATACACAATCACACAAACACACTCTCAGTGATTGAGTACACTCAATATTCCACTGATATAGCAACGTGTCGACGTATCTGTCCATTAGTATTTATATCGCGTTAGCGTGTGTTGATTTATAATTATTATTATTATTATTATTATTATTATTATTATTATTATTATTATTATTATTATTATTACATCATTACTGTATTATTATTGCTATTATTAATATTATTATTATCACGCTATTATTATCATTATTATTATTTTTTATCATTATTATCATTTATTATTATTATTATTATTATTATTATTATTATTATTATTATTATTATTATTATTATTATTATTATTACCATCATCATCATCATCATCGTTTATCTACATATTCTTAAAAATCGACAAAGAGATGATTCAATATAGCCAGCTAGCCGTCGAGCGTACTACTCACCTAAAGAAAAATTAAATAATTAATTATTTAATTAATTATTGATCGATTAGTTAATTATTAAATCAAGAGATACGCATATAGAATAGAAAAATAATTAAAAAGAAGTTTAGTAGAAGATGAAATTCCATTCCTATTAAAACATAAAATACAGAGAGAGAGAGAGAGAGAGAGAGAGAGAGAGGGAGAGAGAGAGAGAAGAAAGGGATGAAGAATGTATGAGTATGTTTTATTATCAGTGTGCGTGTGCGTGCGTGCGTGCGTGTAATATCTCGCGTATATAATTCTTTTTCTTTTTATTTTTTTTTTCTTCATTCTTTTTTTTTTACTTCCATTTTTCAATTTTTTATTTTTTTTTTATTTTTTTTTTTTTTTTTTTATCTTTTTTTTTCTTCTCCTATTATGATGCGTGCCTCCTCGTGCGAAATCGAAGCGCAAGGAAAAAACAAAGATATAGAAAAAAAAAAAAAAAAGGAAAGAGACAATGAGAGAAAGTAAATGATGCGAATAATATTACGGTTAGTTGAGATTTAGAAAAAATAAATAGAGCGAGGGTAGGTCAGAGGGTAACTAAAAAAAAAAAAGAAAAAAAAAAGAGAAAAGATAAAAAGAAAAGAAGAACTAATAATAATGGATTTAGTAAAAATGCCGAGGATTTTTAGCACGCAAAAACTGTCTCTCCTCTATTTTTTTTTTTTTGTACTGGTTTGTTACGTTATTATTATTATTATTATTATTATTATTATTATTATTATTATTATTATTATTATTATTATATTATTATTATTATTATTATATTATTATTATTATATTATTATTATTTGTAGATGATACAACCTCCCGATTGTTCTTAATTTAAATTGTAAATCGTATTTTTGTTTGTTTTTTTAGTTATTTTTTGTTGTAAAATGCTTTTTAATAATATTTTTAGTTCACATTATATTTCTGTGCTATTCTCTTCGCCTTTTTATAATCACCACCACCACCACTACCACCACCACCATCTCCACCACCACCACCATCATCTCCACCATCAACGTATTACCATTACCATTACTATCATCATCATCATCATCATCATTATGATCATGATCATTATTATTATTATTATTATTTTTCTTTTTTTTTCCCTATGTTTTTGTATATCAATTGAGTTTTTATTTTGGAATGCTTCACCTATATTATAACATCCATCTTATATACACAAGTGCATACAAACACACACACATTTATATATATATATATATATATATATATATATTTTAGATTGCATCACATGAATCCTTTGTCCTGATATCAATGACATATTTTTTCGATTTATTTATTTATTTTTTTTTATTTCCTAAGAAGAATGCAAAAGAGAAGAAAATAAACAGAAGCAGCCCTAATGGAAGAGACAAGGTTAAATGAGAGTTAATGAGAGAGAGAGAGAGAGAGAGAGAGAGAGAGAGAGAGAGAGAGATAAAAAGGAAAGTACAATAACCAACACATTCTATAAATTTTGTGCATTCCAATTGCTTTTTTGATCTTTTCTTTTTTTTATTTAGTGATAACATATGTATATATAAATATTTATTTATTATCAGTAGACAATTTTTCTTTAGCTTTGACTCATTTAGATTTGGTAGATTAATTCGTTTGACCTTTTATTTTTTGTTCTCTTTTTTAATTATTTTTCATAATACTCAATATATAAGTACACACACACACACACACACACACACACACAGACACACACACACACACATAGACACACACACATACATACATACATACATATATACATACATATATACATACATAGATATATTCATATCGTTTGCATTGGAGCATTCAACGTGATAATAAATTGTATCCATCCTATACCAATAATCGTACAAACTTCTTCATTAAATTGCAATTCTATGTGCCAACAACAAATATCTTTTTTTTTTTTTTTTTTCTTTTTTTTTTCTGTTTTCATTCGCGGAATTTCAAAGTAGCGTAAAGAAAAGGATAAAAAAGAGAAGAGACAAAAAAAAGATTTAAAATCGAAATGAGTTTTCTTCGTCCTTGAAATTTAATTCGTCCCTGGTGCATCCCACGGCTCATTGGGCATCGTATTTGGTAATACAGGTAACGCGAGAAATAAGATGAAGAAAGACAGAGACATGGAGAGACGTAGGAAGAGAGAGAGCGAGCGAGAGCGAGCGAGAGCGAGAGAGAGAGAGAGAAAGAGAGAGTGTATGTGTGTGTTAAAAAAGAAAAAAAAATTAAGGGGGGATACAATCGTAATCCTTTACGGCGCTCGATTACACTTCGATAAGATTGGAAATCTTGTGTTGTAATGTTTGTGAGAGATAGAAAGAAAATCAAAAAAAAAAAAAAAAAAAAAAAAGAACTAACAAAAAGGAGAAAGAAAAACCAAAATGGAAAGAGAGAAATTAACGAGTTTTTTTTTTTTTCTTTTTTTTCTTTTTTATAGGAAACCTCAAGCGGATTATAGATGACACATAGACACACACACACACACACACACACACACACACACACACACACACACATATATATTTTATATGTTCGAGCAATTACGTGCAGATAATCGAGCGACCCATGTCGAGCGCCGTCGGATTAGAGTTAGGGGGAGGATAAAAAGAAAAAGAAAGAAAAAATAGAACACACTGGGGTTATAAGATGGACGTGAGATTTGTTTACGAAAAAAAAAAAAAAAAAAAAAAAAAAAAAAAAAGAAAAAGAAAAAAAAGAAACAAAGAAAAAAGAACATAAACAAACAAACAAGCACGAACAAAAGAACAAAATGAAATAAAAGAAAAGAAAAAAAAAAAAAAGAAGAAAAGTAATACGAGAGAGAATTGAAAGAGGGAATGGGTGAATAGAGAAATAATTTTTCTTAGGGAAATTATTGAAGGGAGAGAAAGAGAGAGACGGAGAGAGAGAGAGAGAGAGAGAGAGAGAGAGGAGATAGAACTTTTATTAGAATTCCAAAGATTCGTTAAAAAAATTGTTATAACCAAAATGGCGCCGGAGATACATAGAAAAAAAAATATATATATGCTACGTTCATTCGTACATACATACATACATACACACACACACACACACACATACATACATACATACATACATACGCATACGTGAGTGAGAGAGAGAGAGATGGGAGGGATGAAAGAAAATGGCGGAAAGTAAATTATACACGCGAAATCTTACAAATGTTTTTCGTAGAAGTATTTTATTTTTTATTACCGGATATATCGTCGTGATAAAAAGCGAAGAAGAAGATAAGGAGGAAGAGGAAGGGAGAAAGAGAGAGAGAGAGAGAGAGAGAGAGAGAGAGAGAGAGTATTAGCGACGTGCGTTGACTCTGTTTGTATGTGAGAGGGAGTGATAGAGACCAAACAAAAAAAAAATAAATAAAAGTAAAATTAAATAAAAAATAAAGAACAAATAATAAGTAATTAATTACAGCCAACCGGGCCCAAATAATTGTTAATAACGAGAGTGAGAAAAAAAAAACAAAGAAAGGATAAATAAGTAAGATCGCGAGAGAGAGAGAGAGAGAGAGAGAGAGAGAGAGAGAGTGAGAGAGTGAGAGAGGCGGAGAGAGTCGAACGAATAGAAAAAAAAAGAAACAAAAAAAAATAAGGAAGAGAAATATTCGTAAGTAAGCACGTACGTTTGATCGAAATAAAATATTTTTAACTTGGATTTATTACGGGATCCAAGGGAAAATGATTTAAGGAGAAAGAAAGAAAAAATGAAAAAGGAAAAAAACTATTGTTGCATGCCTAGTTATTATTATATATTAATATTATCATATTATATTATTATTATTATTATTATTATTATTATTATTATTATTATTATTATTATTATTATTATTATTATTATTGGTTGATAATGACATCCCACGCGATAACGTATGGCGATAGGAAGGATACAAAACAAAATAAAAAAACAAAACAATACAATGCATTACAATAATGCGAAGATAGGTAAAGAGAATAAAAATAATAATAACAATAATAATAATAATAAATATTATTATTATTATTATTATTGTATTATTAATATTATTATTATCATTATCAACATCATTATTATTATTATCATTATTATTATTATTATTATTATTATTATTGTTATTATTATTATTATTATTATTATTATTCTCGACATAAGTGTACTATATATGTACGATGGTAAAATATAACAACATTGTAATAAGAGGATTAAAAGGAATAGATAAAAACGAGACAAAAGAATACTAAACAAAACGAAAAAAATAAGAATCAACGATCATTGCAAATTAGCCAAGCCCTGCGATTATTATTATTATTATTATTATTATTATTATTATTATTATTATTATTATTATTATTATTATTATTATTATTATTATTATTATTATTATTATTATTATCATTATTGCATTGATCGTTTTCTAGCTCATAAGCGGCATATATATATATATATATATATATTATATATTTATTATACGAGAGGAGAGAAAAAAAAGGGGACAGGATCATTATTATTAATAATTATTAATTGTATCAATGATTTTTATTATATATTATTATTATTATTATTATTATTATTATCAATTATTATCAATTATTAATTAATAATAATAATAATAATTATTATTATTATTAATATTATTAATATCGTCATCACGTAGAAATATGAAACGTGAAGATCGACGGTCGTCGATGAACGAGAGAGACAGAGAGACAGAGAGACAGAGAGAGAGAGAGAGAGAGAGAGAGAGAGAGTGAGTGAGAAAAACGTAATTAATAAGATTTGAAAGAAGAAAGAACCAAAAGAAATGGTAGAGGAGGGAGAAGTTGGGTTATTAGTAATATTAAAGTAAAAATAAAACTAGATATTGATAAGATGGACGAGATAAGATTTTCTTTTTCTTCTGGCTTTTTCTTTCTTTCTTTCTTTTTTTTTCTTTTTTTTTTTTTTTTTGTTTTTTTCTCTCTTAATACTTTTCGATCGATTACCGTCGATCCTCAAAAGTTCTTCACATATACACATGCACACGTGTTGAATACATACGTACATACATATATACATACATATGTACATATATACATACATACATACATACATACATATTGTGTGTTGTATAATGTTAAGGATACATTCTATAGGCTTATGTCAGGCTTCTTCTCTCTTAAGATTTTACTCTATTATCGTGTATGAACAAAATGACTATAACGAGAGAGAGAGAGAGAGAGAGAGAGAATGAGAGAGAATGAGAGAAAGAGAAAAGAAAGCGGGAAGATAGACGTGGGAAGACAGCAGCAAAAAAGGAAGAAGAAAAAAAAAAGAAGAAGGAGAAGGAAAAGCAGGAATAAATTTTTTTTTTCGAGACAAACGTCGCGTATCTGAGAGAACGTCGTACGATTGATCCAGTAATAACAAAACAGTAACAAAACACTAGCAGCAGTAACAGCAGCAGCAGCAGCAGCAGCAGCAGTAGAATTATGTGTGTGTGTGTGCGTGAGAAAGAGATAGAGAGAGAGAGAGAGATTTTAATAAGCATATGCGTACGTATATGTGTTGTATATGAAAAACGGACTGGCGTATTACGATATAATGAAGCATAGAATTAAGAAATCTCCAGTATTCCATGGTGTCTGTGTATCGTAATCGTGACTCGTTTTATCTATTATTATTATTATTATTATCATTACTATTACTATTACTATTACTATTATTATTATTATTATTATTATTATTATTATTATTATTATCATTATTATTATTGCTATTATTATATATGCTATTATCGAATGATGACGATGACGATTATTATTACTACTATTATTATAATAATAATAATAATATTATTATTAATATAACTATTTTTTAATCGAAAGAGAGAGAGAGAGAGAGAGGCGAGCATCCCTATTAGAGATTTAAGGAGTTATAATATTGAAAGTGAGAGTATGTGTGCGTGTGTTTTAAAAGGGATGAGTAATATAATGCGAAGAATCTATACACATATATATATATATATATATATATATATATATATATATATATATATATATACATATATCATAAGTCGAGTGTTTTTTCGTCGGCCATTTTCTGGTGCCGCCCGCCATCTTGTTATTACTATTGTAAGTTGTAATAATTGTCCGATTGAATGTCTAGTCATGGCCTCTCGAAATCTTTGCTACTTTGCGATTGCGCTTAACGAGAAGCGATGAATATAATATATAGGGTAAAGGGATAAGAGGAGGAACAGATGATGGGAGGTAGGGTGGGAGGAAAGGAAATTAAAATGAATATACCAAAAAAAAAGA
>NC_060975.1:2484915-2487415 GCF_910589235.1 Vespa crabro
CAAGTGATTTGACGAATTAATTATACGTTTTTTGTGATTATTCGAGTTGTATTATTTGTTCTCTTTTCTTTTTTTCATTTTTTGTTTTTTCGTTTGCAAATTGAAAACTGCGAGCCTTGCCTGTAAAATTAAAAAATCCCGATACATCTCGAAAGAGTGTAATTAATTTTCTTTTTTTTTTTTTTTTATATATATATATATATAATCAACTTGGATTTTTTAGATTTATCTACGGACTTTTGGCTCACCTTTTATACACATTTACATATACATATCATATATATATATATATATATATATATATATATATATATATATATATATGTATATGTATATGTATAATGGACATTTGAATTAACGAGGGAAAAAAATTTCGAGGAATCTTCGAGGATAAATCGACGATTGATATTATTTTTCTATTTTAATCTATAAGTTTAATTATCGTCTTATCGTTAATTTATATTACGTTTAATATTATCTATTAAAAAAAATTCCAAAGTTTTCGATACTATTATATATTTTACAAAGAGCTTTGTTCCTTTCGTCAATGTTGATATCTTATTAAATTTATCAAGTATTATAAATAATTAACAAATAAAAAATATTAAGATAAATATCATTAATCGTACGATATAAAGAGTTTTGTTAAATCGACAGAATATTTTTCTACAAAATAATTTTCAAATCTTATTCCTTAGAACTTCCATTAGATCATTAACTATAATTGTATGATCGTTTGATATTTAAAAAGAAAAAGATAAAAAGAAAATATATATATATATATATATATATATATATATATATATAAAGAAGATTTAGAAAATGAAATGAAATGAAATGGAATTTTATAACGAAACATTACATTTATATTATCTTTGAAATTGATTAATTTCATTGATTAATTGATCTTAATGATTAAAAGTTTCTTTGATAAACGATGAAATAATGTGAAATTAATTGAACGAAATATTAAGTATTATGTTATTAAATATCAAGTGAGAAAATATTAAATCGATCAGACAAAATCGATTCGAAAATTCTCAAAGATTTCCCTTCGATCGAATGCGCGTTCACAAATATACACACATACACACACACACACACACACACACACATACATATATACAGATAGACACATACACTCGCACAAAGAAAAATATTATTATATGTATTAATAAATAGTGTTAGGATTAATATAAATAATGATAATAATAATGTCGAATATAAAGAGATCAATTTAAGAATTCGTGACGTACAACGATCGTAAAAATGATATTTAATTATAGTCTCCTCGTTTCTCTTCCTTTCCCATAATCCATACGAACTTACAAATATACATACACACGCATACACACACACACACACACACACGCAGACATACACACACTTATTAAGTTCGATCATATAGACTTGAAAAAGGAAAGGAAATTATTAAAAGAGTTTTAAGTGATTAAAAAGGAAAGGAAAGGAAAGAATGAAAGAAAAAATAGAAAGGGAAAAGTGAATTTGTTAGAAAAATTGCTATAGTCTTAATAATGATAACTGTATGATTATTATGATAATAATATTATTATTAAAAAAAAAAAAAAGAAAAAGAAAAAAAAAAAATAATAATAATAACAATAATAATAATATTAATGATAATAATATTAATGTAGGATGTTCAGAATTAGTATGAAAATTCATCGTCGTTGATACCTCGTTGCTCGTTTCGTTATCTAATCGTATTATCTTTATCTACATTGTTATCAATCAATAACCATTAATTTTTTTTCTCTGTCTTTTTTCTTCCCTTTTTTTTTTTTTTTTTTTTTTTTTTTTTTAACTAAGACAATTTCGTATCGTAGCGGATTTTGAATTATGGTCGAGGGAAAGAATTCGAGTTCTTAAAGTGAGAAAATAACAAAAAAAAGAAAAACAAAAAACGGGCTTCCTTTCACCCTCCCTTCTTACATTTTATCGTCGAGTTTCAACGAATTCATTATAGTAATTGATATTGGAAATTAGCTAGTGCCGATTCCTTCTAAGTTATATATATATATATATATACACCATCATAAAATTCTATTCTTTTTTTTATTCTTTCTCTCTTTTTTTTTCTAATTAAACGTTTGACAAATACTTTCGTAAGGAAAAGAAAAAAGAAGAAAAGAGAGAGAAACTTAGACGAGTCAAGTAAATTGATTAAAAAAAAATTAAATAAACAAATGAAACAAGTAAATAAATAATATAAAAAATAAAGAGAGAGAAAGAGAAACAAAAGAAAAACGACAAAATATTTAACGAAATATTCTTAGGAATATAATATGGATAATAATAATAATAATAATAATAATAATAATAATAATAATAATAATAATAATAATAATAATAATAATAATAACGTTCGTCGTTGTTGTTGTTGTTGTTATTATTATTATCATGATTATTGCACATCTCATATTATAATTATAATTATAATTATTATTATTATTATTATTATTATTATTATTATTATTTT
>NC_060975.1:2497415-2517415 GCF_910589235.1 Vespa crabro
TCTATTTTTAATTTCTTTATTTTACTTCATTTATTTATTTATTTATTTATTTATTTATTTATTTATTTATTTATTTATTTATTTATTTATTTTTGACTCTTATTCTCTATTCTCTCGAATCAGTCACGTCTCGCAAAAAGAAAAAAGAAAAGAAAAGAAAAAGGAATAAAATTTTTTACGATACTTCGAAAAAGATTTTTTTCACTTTAAAGATTTTTATACTTGTCCTCTTTTCATGTATATATATATATTTTTTTTTCTTTTTTCTTTCTTCTTTCTTCTTCTTCTTTTTATTTTTTTTTACTTTTCCCCCATGAGAGAAAATGGCCGCTTGACGCGTTAAACTTCCGGACGATAACGATAACGATAATCGTAAACGCCGGTGAACGAGGCGTTTTTTTTCTCCTTTTTCTTTTTTTCTTTTTTTTTTTATTCTTCTTCATTATTTCCTCCTTTTTTCTTTTCTTTTCTTTTCTCTCTCTCTCTCTCTCTCTCTCTCTCTCTCTCTCTTTCTTTGTCTCTCTCTTTTTACCAAAACAGAATTCATTCTTCCATTGAATTGGAACAAACAATATGGCAGATCGTTCACTTCTTCGACATTTATTTTACTGTATTTTCATTTTTTTCCTGATTCTTTTTCTTCTTTATCTTTTTCTTCTTCTTCTTCTTCTTCTTCTTTTTTGTCATTCATTAATTTTTTTTTCTCTTTTTCATTTTCCGTTCCAAATCGTTATCAATACGACGAAATCATCCAATCGCGTCTCCTCCGCGTCCCGTTACAACCCTAACGACATGAACTAAAGAAGGAAAAACTATCCCGAAAAAAAATAAATTTTAAAAAGGAAACTAAACAAAGAAAAGAAGAAAACAAAAACAAAAAAGAAAAAAAGAGAAAACGAAAAAAAAAGAAAAATAAATAAATAAATAAATAAATAAATAATCGGAGAGTGTATGATGCCGAGTGAGAAAGATAGAAAAACAGAGAGAGAAAGAAAGAAATATGGAGAGATAGAGAGATAGAGATAGAGATAGACGGATAGAGAGAGAGAGAGAGAGGATGAGTAAATTAGAGGAGTAGAAGAAGAAGAAGAAGGAAAGAAAGAGATAGAGATAGATAGATAGACAGAAAGAAAGAGAGAAAGAGAGAGAAAGGGAGAGAGAGAGAGGAAGAGAGAGAGAGAGAGAGAGAGAGAGAGAGAAGATAACGAGGGAAAGATATTTTTTCTAACGACAAAAAAACACGTCCCACCCACGCGGAAGATTAAAAATAAATAAATAAAAATAAAGAGAACCCTCCCGTTAAGAAAAAAAAGAAAAAAAAAAAAATAAATAAATAAATAAATAAAAAGTAAAACGAAAAAAAAAAAAAGAAAAAAAAAAGAGAAAAAAAAAGAAAAGACTCTACCCTGTTACGCGCGTGATCGACGTTGTTAACGATTGGCTTGTGATGAAAGAAAAAAGAAAAAAATAAAAAATAAAAAAGAAAGAAAAGATAAGAAGAGAGAAGAATGAATGAATGAGGAAAAAAAAAATCCAATTAATGTGTTGAACGCGAAGTAAGATAGAGAGAGAGAGAGAGAGAGAGAGAGAGAGAGAGAGAGAGAGAGAGAGAGCGAATGAGAGAATGAGAGCGAGAGTGAGTATGAACGAACGTTCGTATGAATGAATGATCAGAAAGAAAGAGAGAAAGAGAGAGAGAGAGAGAGAGAGAGAGAGAGAGAAAGAGAGAGAGAATTAAAATGGGTCATATCAAGGTTGGTTAATGGAGTAAGAGGGCTATTTATTTAGGATATAACTAAATGGTCTGTTTTAATGTGTCACGGGCTACACGTACTGTACTATAATATTTAACAATAAAGTATTTTGTTTGCTTCAAAGGTGTTTTCATCTATTACATAATAATGCCAATTTATATTATTAACCTTTCGGATGATTTTATTTTAAGATTCAAACGTTATATAATTTTCAAGTTAAAAAAAAAAAAAAAAAAAAAGGACGTGGATTAATTTTCTTTTCTTTTTTTTCTTTTTTTCTTTTTTTCTTTTTTTCTTTTTCTCCTTTTTTTTAATACCATTCGAATTAACGCAGTATAAAAATGATATTTTAACATTACTCATGTAATAATTACAAGTAGTAAGTTATAATTATGCAATGGTATAACAATGTTATATAGTATTATTAATGTATACCGTAATACTATAATAAAATATTTTATTAATATTTAAAAAGAAAGAAAATAAATTCACACACACACACACACATATATATATATATATATATATATATATATATATATATATATATATCAATAACAATAATAATAATAATAATAATAAAAGAAGAGAAAAATCATATTTACGTAGAACAAATATACATCTCTTGTTCATTTTTGAAAAGATATCATAGAAATATCATAGAAATATCATAGAAAAAAGAAATGCTTTTTCCTATCTTTCTTTGATAAAATCTAATGATTATGATAAAAGCAGTAGCAATAATACCACCACTACTATCAGCAACAGCAACAGCAACAGCAGCAGCAGCAGCAGCAGCAGCAGCAGTCGTAGTAGCAGTAGCAGTAATAGCAGTAACAAAAACAACAACATAAGCATTCAATATCACAGTCCATTCGAGAACTCATCGAGCGTTTCTATCTTTCGATCTAACAGCTTGATATAACGATTAAACGTTCGCAATTATCTTATAACGATGACAGATATTACGAGTTATTTATGTGCTCGTTTTTTTAAGCACGACAAACAGTATAATCGCGATAATAAATAGTATTCACAATATTTGATTTTTTTCTTTTTTTCTTTTTCTTTTTTTTTTTAAAGTTCATCACAAAGATCATTCGAAAATGGACGATCTACGTATAATATCATTATTGAAGGCGTTAATATTATTTTCAATGTAATGAAATAAAAATGAAGAAAATTAAATATTAAATTTTTCCACGTGTGAAAGTGCGAACAAAATCGACCGTATATAATTGATTTCAACATCTTCTTTTTATCACTTTCTTGTTTTTCTTTTTCTTTCTTTCTTTTTTTTTTTCTTTTTTTTTTTCTTTATCCTTGTATCGTTTATTTAAATAGCATGAATGCGAATCTATGAATAATTATTATTTTCTGTAATGCTTTTCGTGCGTGAATATATAACGCCTGAAGGCAGGCAATACACGTCGTACGCCCTGTCGATAATAACAGATAGCAGAGCCATCTATCGGTAATAAAAATTTCTTTAACTAAAAAAGAAAAAAAAAAAAGGAAAAAAAAAAGAGAAAGAGGAGAAAAAAAAATGCCAAATAAACATCTCCCCCTTGCTGATGGACAGTTCATTTTGCAAATGTTTAAAAAGAAAGAAAAAGGAACGAAGGGGAAGGTGAAAAAAAGAAAAAGAAAAGGAAAAAAAAGTTTTTCACACCGTCGGATGACCATGGTCAGTTGCAATTAACGGCGAGGTATGGTGTGTTGCCTATTATCCAGGCGTCACACGAGACCATTAAACTCGAAACACTTTTTCACGTAAATAATAACGAACAAAAAACACGTGATCGTTTGTTCCAAATGTTCGAAGCGTTACAGATTTTATTATTTCAAAGATATTACAAAAGGAGGCGTGGGGGGGGGGGGAGGAAAAAGAAAAAGTAGGAAGAAGAATAAAAGGAGGAAAAAAAAAGAAAAAGAAAAAGGGGGTGGGGGAAACAAAAAAGAAATATATATATATATATATATATATATATATATAAATACGTAAATACGGGAAAGTAATTATTAATTTTCGAACGATCGATAAATCGACTCGATAAAGATTTTTCGTTAATGCGTTAATAGTTATCGAGAAAAGAAAAGAAAAAAAAAAAAAAAAGAAAAAAAAACGAAAAGCAAAAAACAATAAAAATAAAAGTAAACTCATTTGTTCGTAATAATTAATTCGCACGTTTCCATCGTTATAATCGTCTTGACAGGAAGAATTAGTAAGAATAATTCTGAGAAATGATATGGATGAAGGGTTAGAATCTTTCGAAGAAAATGGCATCCATGGTTAAATATCATTCGTGCGTGACTTAGAAACTTAAGCCAACTTACTCTCCTTACAATCCAGTCACCCTTTGCTAACCCTCGCACGCCCTATCCCACCATCTTCATTTCCTTCTTTCTTTCTTTCTCCTTCTAACCCTTATTCTCTCTCTCTCTCTCTCTCTCTCTCTCTCTCTTTCTCCCTCTCTTTCTCCCTCTCTGTTTCTCCCTTTCTTTTTTCTTGTTCTCTTTATTTTTTTTTGTTCTCTCCATCGACCCTCTCATCATCCTAAAAGATCTCTTATTTTTTTTTTCTTTTCTTTTCTTCTTTTTTTTTCTTTTCTCTCTTCCCGACCGCCCTTTATCTTTTTACATGTCCTCAATTTCTCTCCATTTTTATTTTCTTTTTTCTCCTTTTTGCTCTTTGCAAGTAACTAACTTAGATTTTAACCGAAGTGAGATTTGTCGAAATAAAGGGAGAAAACGAATGAAAATTGTTCCTTTCCATTTTTGGAAACAGCTTTCGTTATTGCGCCTCGTACAACACAGGTGAACACCAATCGATTGAACGCCATTCGTGGCGAGTTAACGCGCAAAACCATTTCCTAGTTTCAAGTATTCACGCGTTGTAAAAATTGAGATATTTCCTTTTCGTTTTGTTTTCTTTATTTCCTTTCTTTCTATTTCTTTCTTTTTTTTTTCTCTTTCTTTTTTTCTTTTTTTTTTTTGTTTCCTACCTTCAAAAGATTACGATTTCATTGTACATGAACGATTGTATAACGATGAAAGAGAAAATTTGTTATAATAGAATTTAAATTTTATTATATTAGTACACATGCTTGATCATATTTAAGATATTTATATATTAATAATAATAATAATAATAATAATAATAATAATAATAGTAATAATAATGAAATGCTTTTGTGGTTGTATAATGAAGGGAAGAAAAAAGAGATTTTATTGGATTAAAAAAAAAAAAAAAGAAAAAAAAAAGAAAAGAAGAAGAATAAAAAATAATGGATGCTTGTTAATAAGAAATTAATATATAAAATTTTGTAAAAAAAATAAATAACAAAGATAATGATTGATTTCGAAGTAAAACGTCAAATGGTACGAACACGTTTAAGAGTTTAGTTTCATATTTTGAACGGAGCTTTTCCTAGTTGCTTTTGAACGATGCTTATTGGCGAGAAGCCAAGTGAGTTGGCGAAGAGTGTGCTTTTACCGAGGATACTTTTAAAGACGGTAAGCAAACACCGCGGTTCTTTGACCGATCACCGTCGTACATAACTTTCTGTTTGTATGTACAAAGGTATGTATGTATGTATATATGTGTTAGAAAATTCAACAGGATGCTAAGTCTATAGCCAATCGTAACCCGACAATGTATACTTCATCTTTTCTCAACACAAATTTAATACATAATGGACTAATACCTCGCAAATTAATTAAGATACTGAATGAAATAAATTAATATTATTTTCTAATAATTATTACAGGTGAGTATTTAATTATTACGCCTACGAATAGGCAATGCACCGTACTTTGTCGGTAATTACAGTTACCTTTCGTAACAACTCGCAATAGGCAACCCTTTATACATCGTTGATAATTAAAGTTACCTATTAGCCCCTTATAATATGCAACTCAGATTATTCACATACACCGATGTAGAAATGATCTTTCATTTTACTTTTTATTCTTTTTTTTTTTTATTTTTTTTTTTTTTTTTTTTTTTTTTTTTTTTTTTTTTTTTTTTAATGAAACAAAAATAGTTGCAAAATTTTCTTAACGAATTGTCAACGTTAGTCATGTAATTTTTTTTACTAATTTGAATCGAAAATGTATATATAGATATATATTTCTTTTTCTTTTGTACAAGTACATATTATATCTTTAACAAGAAATCAAAAGAAAAGAAATTGGAATGATGACTAATCCGTCGCCCGAGAGAATTATTCGTAACTTCCTCTGAAAGTCAACGATGCGTTTCACGAAACGTATCGTGCGAGCATAGTTGACCTCCGGTTAAACAGGGTTTTTCCTGGATCATGACTGTGTGATTCACGAACGCTCGTGTTCGCTCGGTCTCGGCCTCCAGCGTGAAACACGAAACGCCTCGACGAGCTGGAAAATCGATTCCGGGCTTCGTTCCGAACAAAGCCCCCTATTATTTTATAGCTTTTCCTGTTAATCGTCGTATTATTTTAAATCTGCCTGTTCTAACCTATCTCATTTTACGGGATACAATCACTTTCTCAATCAACAATGGACTAATAATGAAAAACGATAGCAATAATAATACTTAACATTTATTTATACTTTCAATGGACAAACCCTTGATATTTATTTTTCAATTTCCATTGTACATAATATAACATTAATTTAACCCGTCTATGATATTTTGAAAAAAGAGATCATTGACAATATATATATATATATATATATATATATATATATATATATATATATATACAATAAATAAAAAAATAGGTATATATGTATGATATATATATCTATCTATCGTATTTCGAATGAGTATCGTCTAAATTCATTTAACCCTCTTAACCCTTTGTAATAGGCAACAATTTATACAATGTCGATAATTAACTATCCTTTTTCTAAATTCCCTTGTAATGAGCAATATCAATCAATTATTATCTTCTTTATAATAATCGTATTATTTGTTAAATTAATCGTCGGTGATATTTTGGAAATGAGATCATTGATGAAATTAAATGAACAAATAAAAAAAAAATAAATAAATGGATAAATAAATAATTAAATAAATAAATAAATAAGAAAATTAAATAAATAATTATGTATATTATATCTATCGTATTTCTAATGAATATGTAAATTCATTACCTTTCAACACTTTATACAAAGCCGATAATTATAGCTGCCCTTTTCAGACACCTCGTAATAGAACAACATCAATCAATTATTATCTTCTTTATAATAATTGTATTATTTATTAATTTAATAATCGATAATATTTTGTAAATGAATTCTTTGATGTTCTAAGTAAATAAGTATATAAATAAATAAATAAATAACATAAATAAACATGTATATATTATAATTACTGCAATTCGAATGAATATCATATAAATTAATAACCTCTTATAACCCTCCTGTAATAGGCAACACTTCGTACAATGTCGGTAATTACAGTTACCTTTTTAGCCCCTTGTAATAGGCAACGTCGTTCAATTCTTATCATCTCGATAAAATAATTGTATTATTAATTTTGTAATAGTCGATTATATTTTTTTTTCTTTTTTTTTCTTTTTTTTTTTTTTTTTTTTTTTTTTAGAAAAAGGGATCTCTAATAATGAAATAAATAAATAAATGAATAAATAAATAAGTAAATAAATGAACAAACGAATAAATATATAGGTATATTATCTATCGTAGTTTCTAATGAATCTAATTTAAATTGAAATCGCATAGGTAATTGCTTTTCAACAAATTCTACGGAAATGTCGCCATTTTGGTATCGTCAACATCGCAATTATCCAGTTCACCAATATTTACTTTGAACTTTGCCACGAGTTCTCATGGAAATTGAACGGATTCGATAAAATCTACCGTTCCTAACCTTCAAACTATATATATATATATATATATATATATATATACACGGAGAAATAATCTAAGCTTTAACTGAAACGAGTTTGTGCAAGCTTGAAGTCAAAGTAAATCTTGAAGCAGCAGCATCATCTTTGGTATTGACTATGGTCACAAAAAGAAAAAAAAATATGTATATATATATATATATGTTTCGAAAATCTTGGTAAAATACAAATTTAAAATAATAATTAATGTGATTATCTTTATACTCGTACGATATATTTGTCTATTTGTTTGACATTGAATAAAAAAAAATTAACGTAATATTACACGTGAGACAAATTACACGTGAGTGTTAAAACATTAAAGAAAATGAAATAGTTTAGCACGTATATGTATATACGTAATAGTGATATTTGAAAGATTCACACATTTGCTTGAAACGTTTCCTCGAGCAAAGTTCCCTTGAGAAATAGCGCGAACGATCAATTTTACGGTGTTACATTGGAGAGTCGTACTCGTAATAGTAGTACTAGTCGGCGTCGAAAGAGAAAATTTGCTCTCGAAAATCGAGCGTAATGTGAATATAAGTACGACGAGTATTGCCGCCACGAGATTTCAACGTAAAGAAAGAGAAAAAAAGAAAAAAAAGAAAAAAGAAAAGGAAAGAAAAAAAAAATTATAAAAAGTGAGTGAGCGAGCGAGTGAGTGAATTCAGGAATGAAAAGAGAAAGAAAGGAAGAAAGACAATAGGAAGGTGAACGAGGTTGATATCGGTCTCGAAAGAAAGACATAGAAGAATGGCGATGAGAGAGAGAGAGAGAGAGAGAGAGAGAGAGAGAGAAAGAAAAAGTAAAAGAAAAGTTGAATAAAACGAAGTTCGTAGCAACGCGAAGATCGTCGTCGTATCTTTTTCGACAAAATTCTCTCCAGGGAAATCAGAAATGCAACGAGAAATCCAAACGGAGATTTTCTTTGTATTCGTTCGACCGTTTAACTTCTTATAAGACATATTTTGATTTTATTTCCTTATTTTTAGAACGTTACGAGGTATTATTCTGAATGTTCAAAATTGAAATTTCTAACGTTTCACTCGTTATAATAAATTTCTACGGAGAAAGTTTTATAAAGGCATATAAAATCATTAAATACATTCATCTTTAGAAATAATTACATTTTTATTCGATTTTACGAATTTTTCCAAATTACGAATCTCATCGATTATTTTATTAAATAAATTTTGATATAAAGAAAACGTTCTAAGAATATCTAATCGAATAAAATAAAAAAAAATATATATATATATATGTATGTACATGTGCGTGTGTGTTAAAATATTATTGATGTCATGTAGTATATGTTTGTTACTTGGAAATATTTCTTTTAGTCTATAATTTAAGAAAATACGAACGTGTAGTCATTATCTCATTAGACGTCGTCATCGAGAACACAAACAGGTAATTGAAAGTCAATTATAAAAGGGGATAACAACAATGAGAAATCGTTTGTATTATAATTATTAAATACAATTTCTCTCGTTAAGATAATTGTTTAAAAATTGATATAGATATATAATTGCATAAATAAAATTATAAATATTATATAGTAATAATATATTGTTCGAAATAATTATAGTAAATTACGTCTTACTTTATTTTTTTCTTCATTGAGTTATTGTTTCCTATAATGAATCCACATACCATCGTCATTGAACTTAAGTTTCCAACCAAGTTGGAGTTATTATATTTTTCTATCTCAATTCTAACGTAAAATTTATATAATAATATGATTCATTATATATTGTTATTATTAATATAATATATTTGAAAAAATATTAAAAAATAATATTGTATTGTCATGTATCGAGTGAGTCAAAGAAATCTAATATTACCTACACTAATGCTTCTCCAACATCTTTACCATAAATTATTTTATCATGGCCGAACAACGATATATTGGCATTTCTATAAAGATAAGTTATCAATGGCTGCAAATAATATTATACGTTTCTCATAAAAATTTTACATACAAGTAATACTAATTAATTATTAATCATTGACATAAGCTTACCTTATTTTTTAAATCCATTCTAAAATAGAAACTTAAATTCAATCGATAACTTAATTGGTAAAAGTAGAAATCAGTTCTCTCGACTGAACACTAAGTCGGGAATAGTAGATTTCTGTTTACAGAACTAACAACACAATTGGTAATATTAAATCCTAAATTTACCAATTGATTAATTCGATCGATAAAAACAGATTCCTATTTTATTGACAGATCAAAGTAAAAGGGTAATAGCAAATATCTATTTTACCAACCGTATTTCATTGACCGTATATGATGCCGATATATAAATCCCTGTTTTATCGATCAAACAACTAAGTTTATAACAGCAGATTCCTGTTTTATCAATCGAACAAAGCTGGTGATGGAGATTTCTATTTTACCAATCGAGCAACTAAGCAAATAATACAAATTCCTATTTTATCGATTGAAGAAAATTAAGCCGATAGTAGTAGATTCTTGTTTTATTAACCGAGTAACATTGTAAATAATAGTAGATTGACACAATCGGTAATAATAAATTTTTACTTCAGTAAGTGAATGATTCGGAGAGTAATAGTAGTTTGAATACTTGACCCCTTGTGCTATAATTTTATTCACAAAGGTATGTGTTATACTCGAATTACTTGTATTACTTGTGTTTTTATTTTTCAGTATAGATAAACGCCCATATCATATAGGCATACATATCTATATATTAATACTCATATGAACATACAGACAAAAATGATTAAAAAAATGCGATATACATACATATATATATATATATATATATATACATATATATAACGGTATTTCGTAGATACAAGAAACTTTATCCTTTACAGAAGCTAAAGCAGAAGAAGAGGATCGTACGTCTTAGCCGATCGACGATGTCGATAGTTGGAAGTTACGATTTACTGTCATTCGCAGAGAGTTCTCTCGTCGGCAAAAGGAGAAAGCCAAGCGTGTATCTTGTTGCTTTAGCAAGGTGTAAGAAGAAGGTGAAAAGATAAACTTAAGAAAAATAAGAACGAAAAAGAACGAGAGAGAAGAAGTGAGACAGACCACGACCGATCGACGTCTCCCGGGCTTGCGTTATGTTGCCGCTAATTTGGATTTATGTTCGCATTCGCACGTCAGTGAACGGCCGTTTTCTCGACACCTTCTTCTTCTATCCTTCGCCGGCACCTTCACGTAAGGATCCACGATCCTTACCGCACCATAACATATCCACCCAGTAGAACACCTACTCTTAAAAAAAAAATATATATATATATACATATATACAACAATGTTCTTTTCTATTTAATCTTATTGATTACGGGATTTCGTAAGCTCTTTGACGTAAAAGCAAATCCGGTAAACGAGTCCGAGATATAATGAAATGTGCTTACGCGATCGTTTTTTTACTAATTTTCTTATTTCCCAATGACGTATAACATGTAAATTGCCCTAAATATATATCTCATGAATCATTTATCATGTCAGCATTAAACACATATATCTATTGATTTTTAACAGAGTAATAAGTATTGTTTCCCATTCAATACTCATGAATTCTTTGTTACATATATACTATCTATATATATATATATATATATATATATATATATCTATATCTATATATATATACACACATAACTATATATTTTAACATATAGTATACAGTACACAAAATTAATGATATATTAATACAAATTATTATTACACGTGTACATGTGTATTCAAAAAAAAAATTATATATATATATATATATATATATATATATATATATATATGGGGTTTAACAATATTCGAACGAAATTCATTATTGTCTTTATAATGATCGAGCAGGATAAATGCAAAAAAAAAAAAAAAGGAAAAAATAAGATGGATAGTAGTATGAAAGACGCGTTATTGTAGTAGCAAAAGAGTTTCAACGATAACGGCGAGCTCGGCATTACACGCCATTATAATGGCTTCGGCAAACCACTGTAATCCGTATTTCATTTTCCATGGATTTTTTTAATCTGACAACGAAGTGGTTACGGCCTTAGATTACAGGCGTTGGCGGACGAGCGACGATAGTTTCCTTGCTGGAACGGAATATACCCTCGAGAAACGTTCGAGAGTGCTTTGCACCCTTCTCTATCTCTCTATCTCTCTCTCTCTCTCTTTCTTTCTCTCTCTTTCTCTCTCTTTCTTTCTCTCTCTCTCTCTCTCTCTCTCTCTCTCTCTTTCTTTCTCTCTTTCTTTATCCTATGAAAAGGATCAAAGTAGAGAGACGATATTATTAGAGTTCGATATTATTAGGTTAAAAGGTTAATAGGGTTGACAATGATGTATGTTCGATCGATCCATCGATCTATACGATAATCATAGTTAAATGATCGATCCTTTTTATTTTTATTTTTCAATTTATGAAAATAAATATATTAACGAATTAAATGAATTATTCCAACTAGGATGTTTCTAAAGATATTTAAAAAGTTATGTAAAGTGTGTATGTGTGTGTGTATGTGCGCGTACATATATGTGTATTGATCATTATCGATCTTTTTCTTTTTCTTTCCTCTTTCTGTGAAAACAAATAAACAAATAAATAAATAAATAAATTATGATGAATTAGAAAGACAGATCGATAAACGAATTAGAAAGTCGATATTGAGTTTAAGATTAATTTCTATGATAGGAATGAAACGATCATCGATATTTTTCTTATTTTAATGAGTAATAAAATAAATCTAATGAATCATCAACTGATTAGAAAGTTACTTAGTATAAATGTTTATGATTAATTTTCTATAATAAGAACGAACGATGATAATTAACGAACACAAGCACGCGCACACACACACACACACACATACATACATACATATACATGTGTGTGTGTGTGTGTGTGTGTGTGTTTGTGTGTATGTATATAAACGTGTAAATACGAATTCAGAGCAAAAGCGAGAAAACCAAGATGGCCGTCAACGCCATAAAGATTTCTATCGTTCTGGAAACGTCGAGAGAGGAAAAAGAGAGAGAGAGAGAGAGAGAGAGAGTAACCATGGATACCATGGACGTTCCTTTAACACCCTTTTCGCGATCTCTACCGAAGAAACTTTAAAGGAAGGAAGGAAAGAAAGAAAGAAAGATAGAAAGAATGAAGGAAGGAAGAAAGAGAGAGAGAGAGAGAGAGTCAGAGATAAAGATAAAGAGAGAAACAGAGAGAAACGATAATAAGGAAAAACAAAAGAAAACAAAATGGAAGAAGCAGAAGAAGAAGAAGAAGAAGAAGAAGAAGGTGGATATACGTGGCAGTGGGCGTCCCTTTTCGAGATTTACGACGATTTAATCGTACAATTAATCTAACACCTTGTTGCAACAACACTTCGGACCTTGGAGTTTGCCGGCTCGTGCTTGGCAGAAGAAGAAGAAGAAGAAGAAGAAGAAGAAGAAGAAGAAGAAGAAGAAGAAGAAGAGGAAAAAAGAGAAGAAGAGAAATAGGAGGAAGAGGAAGAGGAGGTGGAGAAGGTGGGTGAGAGGGTGTGTTGGATTAAAAAGGAAAAAAGAAAAAGGAAAAGGAGCGGGTGGGGGTGGGGAAAAGAGAGAGAGAGAGAGAGAGAGAGAAAAAAGAGAATACCATCCATCCATCTCTCTCTCTCTCTCTTTCTCTCTCGCTCTTCTATCTTTCTCTTTCGCTTAACTCGTTGTACCTCTTTACGAGGAGAGCAACGAGAAGAAGGTATGGGATCGCCATGGTGTGCTTTCGATCTATCGTGGCCAGATCGGTTCTGGGCAGCCGAAGAAAACGAGTGTACACGTGATGTTAACCCGTTGCTGTTTTAAAATGGGAGTGAACCGTGGTAAGAGCAAAAGATATGGCCAGAGAGACCGAGAGAGAGAGAGAGAGAGAGAGAGGGAGAGAAATAAAATCTTTTTTTAAACCATGACTCTTTATCCTTTATCTATCTATCTCTATCACTCTTCCTTCTCTCTCTCTCTCTCTCTCTCTCTCTCTCTCTGTATCTCTTTCACTTTTTCTCGGATTCCTTGGAAAAGTAATGATAAAATAAGAGAATCTTTACACTTTCTTAATTATTATATAATTATTATATCTTTCTGTCTTCATCTTTTTGTATATCCTCTCTCTCTCTCTCTCTCTCTCTTTCTATCTCCCTTTCTTTCTGTTATTCTATATATCTCTGTCTCTCTGTCTTTCTGTCTCTCTCTCTCTCTCTCTCTCTCTCTCTCTCTCTCCATCTTTCTGTAGGTCTTTCTCTTTTCATTTTATCTCTATGCCTTTATCTCTCTTTCCATCTTTACGTATGTCTTTCTCTTTTCATAATACTTAATGCCTTTCTCTTTCGTTCCTTTTATATATCTTTCTCTCTTTTCGTCATTCCACATTATACATCTTTCTCTTTCTCTCTCTCTCTCTC
Source organism: Vespa crabro (assembly GCF_910589235.1). NCBI lineage: Eukaryota > Metazoa > Arthropoda > Insecta > Hymenoptera > Vespidae > Vespa > Vespa crabro. The sequence continues at coordinate 2,511,478 of NC_060975.1, forward strand.
TCTTTCTCTCTCTTTGTTCTTTTCTCTTTTATCCTTCCGTATATCTTTCTTTTTCTTTTTTTCTTTTCTCTTTTTCTTTTTCTTTCTCCATCATTCTACAAGCCTTTCTCTTTTCACCACAACTTCAAGTCTTTCCTCCTTTCATATCATCACGTACGTTACATATATTTTTCTCTTTCAATATTTTCTAAAATCTTCTTTTTATTTTTCTAATATCCCAATTTACTCTCATTCCCTCATTCCCTACTCAAATTCTCTCATTCCCTAATACTTCCTACGAGTTTTCCCTCTTTTTCTTTCTTTCTTTCTTTCTTATCTTTTCTTTTCCTTCTCTCTCTCTCTCTCTCTCTCTCTCTCTCTCTCTCTCACTCTCTTCTAATAAGCCCATAACACACTCGTATTTCTCTTTCACGTGCAACAACCCCTTTCCCCACTTGCACCCTTCATTCCAGCCCCCTCCCCCCCACCCTCCAGACCCCACCCCCATCACCATTTTATACTCTTCGAACGGATAGGCGGTTAGAGATAACGACACACGAATGATGATGCCAGCTATAATGAGGATGTATATTTGAGTGTAATATACCTTGTTTATAGCTCGTTAACGATACTCTTAGCACGTATTTTCGTGGTTCTCGACGAGAGGTGGTTTAAGGTTACGTCGAGGGAAGTAATAAGAGAGAGAGAGAGAGATAGAGAGAGAGAGAGAGAGAGAACGATGAGAATGGGAGGAGACGAAGTGGGGTGAAAGGGAGAAGGAAAGGAAAGAGGGATAATAAAAAATCGATGATTCGACCTTCGGATTCTCTGTGCTTGGCTTCGAATACAGAGAGAAAGAAAGAAAGAAAGAAAGAAAAAAAAAAGAAGAAGAAGAAGAAAGTACAAACCAAAAGAAAATATGAAAAAGTAGAAAAAGTATGAAAAGGTAAAAGAAAGTGTAAAGAACGCTCATAACACGAACGCCCTAATGATTTTTCTATTAGAAATTTTATAAAATTGACGACATGAGTGCCATTGAAATTTCATTGTTTATTTGCATTAAATATTACTATAGAATGTTTTTAATATTTATATATATTTGCATTAAATGACACGCGTTATATACGTTTTGTGATGAAAAATGAGATGGAGGAGTGGTCGCTTTTGTTATTACATATTTGAAATAAATTACATTAGTAGATTATTAGTATTCTTTTTTCTTTCTTTATATTCAAAAGAAAAAGAAAAAGAAAAAGAAAAAGGATAAATTTTTAACACCATTCGTATTCAAATAAATAAATAAATAAATAAATAAATAACACGTTTAAATATAATACTTCATTTACAAGGTTCGATATTGTACGTTTGAATAAAGAACACTAATATCTTTTATATCTTATTGTTACAAAAAAAAAAATAAAAGAGAGAGAGAGAGAGAGAGAGAGAAACAAAGGAATAAGAATAAAAAAAAAAAAAAAAAGGAAGAAAAGAAGAAAACAGACGAAACATTTGAACATTAATAAAGACGAGAATTGTATATTAATTTTCACGAAAAATTATTATAAATTGTTACGAAAAAGGGAGAAAGAGTGAGAAAGAGAGAAACAAAGGAATAAGAATAAGAATAAAGAAAATGAATGAAGAAACAAAATCAGACGAAATATTTGAACAGTAACAAAGACCAGGTTGTATATTTAATTCTCGTAAAAAATTTATTACAATTTACGGAGAAGAAAACGAAAAAAAAAAAAGAAAAAAGAAAAAAAAGAAAAAGTAAGAAACAAAATAAGAATAAGAATAAGAATAAGAATAAGAATAAGAACAGGAATAAGAATAAGATAGACGGCGGCGTTGCACCTGCACTTTCGCAAGATCGTTCTATCTCGTTCTAACGTTCACCCAATGAATCAGTCGTACTTGACGACGCAGTTTCTCAATTGTCGTCGTCTTTATTGTTGTTGTTGTTGTTGTTGTTGTTGTTGTTGTTGTTGTTGTTCAAAGATGAACGAATGAAAGAACGGATGGACTGATGGATGGACGGATGGACGGACGAACGTGTGCGCAAGTGAACGCGAGAGAGACACCCCCGCACAAACGAGCCGATCCAAGTCTCTGTTCTCTTACCAAGGACAACAACATTCTCCGCGAAACTAATTGCCAGGTAAATATATATATATATATGTATATCTATGTGTGTGTAGTATGTATGTATTTATGTATATATGTATGTACGTAAGAAGAACGTGAGTTGTATCGAATAGGTATGTACGGGCGCGAACAAAACCCTACACATATTTAATTTACCCCCACCTCCAGCTCTAGCCCCCCTTCGATGGATGCGTATAAGTGTATTGCTAATATGTATTTACTATATTTGTACCATGACTATTATAACTATTGGAATTTATTTCTACGTTTATTGAAGAAATCTATCTTTGTGTATGTGTTCCTATAAGTGTACGTCTCCTACTGTTTTATATATATATATATATATATATATATATATATATATATATATGTATATATATAAACAGGGATGAGTATGTATTTGTGTGTAAATGTGTGTGTGTGTGTGTATGTGTATGTGTATATGTTAAGTGTTGGATAAAAAAAGATCAAGAAAGAAAAGAATTGAAACTTTGAGTATAGTTAAATAGAAGGAATGAGAAAGAGAGAGAGAGAGTGAGAGAGAGATAGAGAGAGGGTGTCATACAGAAGTAAATAATTTATGCTGTCATTATGCGAGAGCCAAGATTCATTATCGGTGACATGTATTGTCGCACCGTTTTATAGATCGAAGATCGATTTCTGCTTTGGTATACAATGAAAATCATCGGTGAATAATAGAATTCCCATTAGAATTTATAATTTCTAATACTTAATTATAAAAAAAAAAAAAAAAAAAAGAAGAAATGGAAATTAAGATGTTTTTTTTTCCTTCCTTTTTCTTTTTTGATTTTTATTTTTTTTTTTTCTTTCAAATGAAGAAGAAATTTTATTACAAGTAAATTGTCTCTTAAATTATATAAATATATATATATATATATATATATATATATATATACACATTTATTTACATTTATATATGAATAAATTTCTCCAATTTATTACAAATCGTATTTCTAACTGCAATAAAATTTCTGATTAGAATTTAGAATATAGAAATTCCTTTCATACATTTCCATCGAAACGAAATAAAATTTTTAATTAAAACGCAATAAATGAAGATTTTTCTATTGAATTAGAAAAATTGCTATATTTTATATAATAATTTATGCTGTCATTATGCGAGAGCCAAGATTCATTATCGGTGACATGTATTGTCGCACAGTTTCATAGATCGGTATTATTATTATTATTATTATTATTATTATTATTATTATTATTATTATTATTATTATTTCATAATAATAAAATAATAATAATAATAATAACTACAATTTATAATTTTTTATATATAAAATTTTTTTAATTGGAATGAATACATATGTGGAAATTCTATTTGATTTAATTCTCATTAGAATATAAAAATTACTTTAAAATTATTCTTGTAAACAACTTTTCATTCAATTTATTATTAACAAAATGAACAATTTATATATATATATATATATATATATAATATGGTTACAAGAAGATAATTATCTCAGAAAATGATCTGAAGCACGAGTTTTGATTTATACTTCCGCGTATCTGGATCGAAGGAAGGTGCTGCTCTCTGTAGATCCTTTTCTTGAATCTGTCCATCTCTTCTCGAGATCTTCGTTTGAGATCGAAGAACGAAAGGAGTTCGTTTGCCTCCCTCATCTTCTTTACCCCCTTTCCCTTCTGTACCCCCTCCATCCCCCACCATCCACTCCACCATCACGTATATATATACCAGACTTTAAGAATTCCTTCCTATCGTTTTAACCTTTTGACCTCGCGGTTAATTCCATCGGTGTCGATCCTCAAAAGCTTCTTCTTTACTCCTTTTCGAATACAATACGTGAAACGAATTCTTTTTTTTTTCTTTCTTCTTTTTTTTTTTCTTTCTTTCTTTCTTTCTTTCTTTCCTTTCATTTATCATCTTTATTATTCTTTCTTTTTGGAAAAGAAAAGAAAACATTTATTAAGACAAATCCAATAGATGATATAGAATCTGTAATTTAAGATCGATGGATCAATGTAAGGACGAATGAATCGAAGAAAGGAAGAAAAAGATAAAGGAAAATAATGTTGAGATAAAAGAAAAGAAAAAAAGAAGGATAATTTTTCGTTTCTATCGATATTTTTTCATTCGATTTATTTATTTTTTTTCTTTTTTTTTTTTTTCTTTTTCTTTTCTTCTTGACATTCGTCATCGAATAAAATAATTTCGAATGAAAATTGACGGAGAGATTTCAAGATGGATTTGAAACGTTTATTTTTCTTTCCAAAAAAGAAAAACAAAAATAAATAAATAAGTAAATAAATAAAAAGAAAATCGAAAAATAATATCTCATCATTATATCCATCGGAAGTTATGATTACGTTTTTACACAGATCTCTCTCTCTCTCTCTCTCTCTCTCTCTCTCCCTCTCTCTTTTTCTCTCTTTCTCGATCATTATAATCCATATTTCATTTCCTTCAAGAAAATCTTCTACCTCTTTTTTTAACCCTCATTCGTTATAGTTTTGTAAAATGAAAAATAATAATATTATTCATAATAAAATAAAATAAAATAAAAGAAAATAAAAGAAAAGAAAATAAAAGAAAATAAAATAAAGTAAAAAGAAAAAGAAAATACAGAAGCGTGAAATGGTCTTATATATTTTAATGACGTCATTGGACGATGATGACGATGATGATTCACTTACTTTCGTGAACGATTAGGCCAACCGTTTCACGAGAAACTTTCACTCGATAACAACGATCGTTCGATCACTTTCGCTCGATCCTCCGGCACGAAAATTTAACCGAAAATATTCACGATCGAATTACGAAAATAATTAATATTTGCTGGATCACAATCAATGATTATCCACGTCAGAATTCCGATGGAAAATATAAAAAAAAGTATAAAGAAGATTATCAACAGGAAAGATCACGATCTTACTTTCAATGATCTCGATCGATGATAAATTTTTATGCTGAAAAAAAAGGGAAAAGCAAAAATTATTATAAAGAAGATAATTAAAGGATGAAGGGATGATAAAAAGAAAAAAAATTTGCACATTTTTCCAATATTTTTCTCTTATTATTATTTTTATTATTAATATCAATATTAATATCATTATCATTATTATTATTATTATTATTATTATTATTATTATTATTATTATTATTATTATTATCATTATTATTATTATTAATATTATTGTTATTGTTGTTACTTTTTAAAATTTTTTTTTTATTTTTTATACGTATATGTATATATACATATATATATATATATATATATATATATATATATATATATATATATATATATATATATATACATAAATTTTTCGTTGATTTCTCATGTTTCTCTATAATTAGTAAAACACTCCGAGAACAATGATAACAAGTCTCGGTATAATAAAATATATATGTGTATATATATATATATATATATATATATATATATATATATATATATATATATTATCGTCATTAATATAGTTATAATTATAATTATTATTGTTATTATTAAGATTATTATTATTATTATTATTATTATTATTGTTGTTGTTATTAATATTATTATTATTATTGTCCGCAAATACGATCGATCTCAATTCATAATATCGAGTCAAATCGTAAATATTTTTTATAGTCATATAAAATATTGCAACCTTCAACAATACATTTCTTATGGTTATATATATATATATATATATATATATATATATATATATATATATATATATATAAAGGAGAACAAAGAAATTAATTTAATTAACTTGACTTAATAACATCGAATGACGCTGCTTATTTACTACATATTTACTACTA
>NC_060975.1:2524915-2557415 GCF_910589235.1 Vespa crabro
ACAGATAAACATAAAAAATAAAATTAAAAAAAAAAAAGAAAAATATATATATATATGTATATGTAAATGTATATGTATATGTATATGTATATGTATATGTAATTATATATAATATCGCCCAAAACGGGCGTACTAAGGTGGTACCCAGCTGTTGTCACGAGATTATCTTTGAAAAGATAAAATCGTTTAACATGCCGGATCTCATGATCGTGAATTTTCTTTAACACGTTGCTTTTCTCCTTTCCCCCCCCCACCCTTCCTCCCATCTACCTCCCTCCCCCGATTAAAACCTCCCCCACTTTCTCATCATTATCATCTTTATTGTCATATATATATATATATATATGTGTGTGTGTGTGTGTGTGTGTCGTTTTTAATTTTGTTTTTTTTTCTTTCGTTTCGTTTTTTTTTATTTCATTTATACCATTTATCGACCTCCGTATTAATTCTTCCTTTTCACATAAAATGACCCATATTCGTATATATATATATATATATATATATATATATATATATATACATATACATATCAATGTACATATATACAGAATCATACCCTCAAAATGATCCAAAGATAATATAAAAGATATATTTGGGGGGAGAATCTTTTTAATTGGTTTCTAATTGGGACGACGAAGTGAAGAAAACGAACGAATTCGGACGGAATCGCACGTAGAAAAAGACGGAGGTCGTTCCGATTATATATATGTGTAGATATATATATATATATATATATATATATATATACACATACATATCTATTATATATATATATATAAAACCCTGTTTGTCTTTCTACCCTTTGTTTGTTTGTCTTTTTTTTTTTGTTTATTTTATCTCCCTCTTCACCCACCCCAAACCTTTCACATCAAATACAGGAGCAATTTGTGTCACTCGTTTTTTCTCCGTTTGCTCGTTTTATTTATTTTGTATCGTATCCTCCTTTTCGTTCTTTTCGTTTTTCTTTATTTTTTTCTTTTCCTTTTTTCTCCCTCGTTTCATCCCTCATCCCCTTTTCTCTTCCTTTCTTCTCTTTTTTTCTTTTTTTTCTTGTTTTTTTCTTTTTTCTCCTTTTTTTCCCCTTCTTCTTTGTTTTTCCTCAAAGACAATAAGGATGACAAAATTGATAAACTAGTCTCTGGCTACGTTCAGTTTTCTTCATTATACCCTTCTTGTAATATTGCCTAATGCTACGGCTAAGCTTATCGTAATTCATCGCAGGACGATTCTTACGTTTACCCCATAGCCTGGCAACCCTAACTGAATCTTCGATTTTGAAAACACCCTTTCCGCGATCCAACCAACGTATACAGGAACCATGCACTCCTGGGCTCTGTAGTAGTTCCTTTAGGAATTGCCATAGGTGAATATGTGAACCACCATTTCGCATTTTACCAGGTGGATTGGTGCCATTAACGTTGTTACCTGTTTGACCGTTACTGCAATCGTCATCCTCGTCTGAAAAGAATTAGTTATGCCTGAGGTCTCAGGGAATTTCTCGGATATATTCGTGTTATTTTTCTGTTTTTCTGTCTTTTTTTTTTTTTTTTTTTTTTCTTTTCTTTTATTTTTTCCCCGATATTCAAATTACGTCACCGATCGTAAGCCACTCTTTTTCTTTTTCCTTTCTTTTTTTTTCTGAGATCGGGCGATATATACGCAAAAAAAAAAATATATATATATATATATTTTCTTTTTCTTTTTTTTTTTTTTCTTTTTTTACATATCTTACCGTCGGAGAAATCAATTGTACAAGTCGAACCTTTGACGTTGACAGAATTAACATTGACAACGGCGGACGTTGGTGTGGTTGTCACTGGATTGACCGGTGTTTGTACTACACCAGTTGGACTCCAAGATGCCGCCAATGTATTCCTAGGTGATTCCTCGACCGCGGCTTTCCAAATTTCCAATTGTGCATGTAACATACCGCCGCACTGAAACATTATCATAAGAAATAACCATGAGTCAAAGATTAGAGAAATTTTTATACGCATACAGGCGCGCGTGCACACACACACACACATATATATGTATGTATGTATAGGATATTCCAAAGAAAAGTGTCCATTAGAACAGCTATGAAATTTAGTGATTTAATTTTTTTTTTTTTTTTTTTTTTTTTTTTTCATAAAACCCTGATATTGTAGGTCAATTTTGTTTCATCGATTAGATCAGGCTTGACAAATCCTTATCATAAATTTAATCCAATATCGTTTGTATGATCGTTTAATTCTCTTTTACGATATTACTATATATTTTCTATTTTTGCCCCTGAATTTTTTTTCTTCCTTTCCTTTTTTCTTTTCTTTCTTTCTTTCTTTCCCCCCCCCCCATTTAATCCTCGTCTATCAATCGAATTTTCGAGTGGGGACAAAATTTCAAAATGTTCGATCGCAAAAACGACATCTGTTAGATTGAACGTATCGAAACGTATCGAGGGATAAATATAAAAATAAAAAATAACGAAGTAAGATTTTATCGAGTTTCATAATGATACAATCAAATACATCTATATATATATATATATATATATATATATATATATATATATATATATATATCTTTATGATCAACTTTATATCGAACGTTTTGTACAAGTAATCGATAACAAGTATAAACAAAAATTGCTAAAATGCGAAAATCTAATTCAATATAATACAATGTAATCCAATATAATCCAATGTAATCCAATTTAATCCAATGTTGATAATCAATCGATCGATTGTTCGTTCGTTCGTTCGTTCGTTCGTAAGACAATTTATTACATAAAAAAAGTTGACAAATTCCAACACGAATCGAACGATATACATACATAAATATATATATATATATATATATACATATGTGTGTAACAAATTTAAACAAATATAAATTAATAGGATGAGAAAAAGCAAATACATACGAACGATTTAACGATAGAAAGAGATAGAGAGAGAAGAATGTGAACGAATAAAAAATAAGTCAAGAAAAAAAGGAAAAGAAAAAAATGAGAGAGAGAGAGAGAGAGAGAGAGAGAAAAAAAGAAGAAGAAGAAGAAGAAGAAGAAGAGATCGAAAAACAACGGAAGGAAAAAAGACTACGCGTTAGAATTCCTTATTGGAGTCTGTATAGGCCGTTGCTCTGTAGGCCTGGCTAACGTTGTGTCTTTTGAGAGAAAGAGAGAAGAGAAAGCGGGTTTGTTGTTCGCAATGTACTGAAGTGAGGTGAAAGAGGTAGATGAGGAGAAGAAAGAGAAAGAGGAAGAAGAGAAGGAGAAGAAGAAGAAGTAGAAGGAGGAGAAGAAGGAGAAGAAGGAGGAGGAGGAGGAGGAGAAAGAGGAGAAGAGGAGTTAGTAGGAAAGCTGGTGATGTCGATGCGAAGACTCGGGCAAAGCACAGTCAGAAGGCATTCGGATAACGCCAGAGACGTTGACCTACTTTTGCGAATCGTTCGAAGACTCCCCAACCAATCAGAATGTTCGAGCACGTAAGTGAACACCAATCAGAAGATACGATACCGAGCCAGAGAAAGAGAAAGAGAAAGAGAGATAGAGAGAGAGAGAGAGAGAGCACCTTGGGTGCAGTTATGCGCTCTGCCCTAACAGAGTTTCTTAAGTTAGTATGAGTAGTATATAACTCTGTATGTATGTGCATGTATATATATATATGTATATGTATATATATATATATATATATATATATATATATATATATATGTAACTAGAGATGTATGTATGGGTGTACCGGTGCATCGATCTCTTTCGAAATCTTCCGCGAATCGATACGAGTACATAGGGAAGCTGAGAATGTTCTTATATACTCACTGAGAACATTGACGATGACGACAACTATGATAATGATAATGATAATGATAATGATAATGATAATGATAATGATTATGATCGTTATCGACGACGTTCGTTTTAATAGATATTTTGATGAATCAATTGTATAAGAATCCGGCCTGATAAATTGACCGATTGACATTTATTTTTTCGGCAAATGAGTGAATTAGTGAGTTAGTGAGTTACTAAGTGAGTAAGCATTTACTTGTTATATTATCGAGCAATCTGTATGAGTCAATGATAAAGAATTTTCGTTGCAATCGATCAAATATTTATTCAGAAGTTTTATCAATAAACGAATAGAGGTAATATTTATTATTATTATTATTAATAATAATGATGATGATGATAATGATGATGATGATGATGATGATAATGATGGACAATAAAGATCATAAATAATACGTTAGTTCGGTAATAATATTACTTGGATAGGTCTTTATCGTATGATATATTTCGTTTGATTTTTTTCTATCTTTTTTTTCGACTTTCTCCTTTTTTTTGTTTCTTTTTTTCTTTTTCTTTCTTTTTTTTTTTTTTCGTTTCAACGACAAACAACATGAGTGCGTTATTAATAAATGTTTTTTTTATCAACAAATGAATATAGATAATATTTTCCTTCGGATATATGATGATAATGATGATGATGATGATGATGATGATGATGATGATGATGATGACGATGAATAATAAAGATCACAAATAACACGTTAGTTCGATAATATTAGTCGAATCATCTTTCGGAGGATATATCGTTGTTTGATTTTTTCTTTTTTTTTTTTTTTTTTTTTTCTTCTTGTTTCTCTGTTTTTAAATAACAAATATTACAACGAACGAACGAGATGAGTGTATGTATTATTAGAGCGTCTATTGCTTAGTCATGTCGACTAACTATTGCGCACCACCAGGTACATAAAGAGAGCGCAGATTATACGGAAAGAACGCGCACGGAGACGCACGTTGCTTTCCAGGAAATTCACTTTCACCGGACCTTGCGCCGGCCATCGAGAGAACGTTTCTCGACATTGCGCTGTTGCTACGAAAGAGAATTGTTCCGATAATATATATATATATATATATATATATATATATATATATATATATATGTGTGTGTGTGTGTGTGAAACAATAGTTCTTGAAAAAGTATCGATTAGATTAAATCTAAGGGAGCATTTGATTTGATTCGATACGTAAAAATTGTTCATAATTTTGTTACATTAGGTGATTTATCTTTTTATCTTTTTTATTTTTGGATTTGATAAAAGGCGTGGGAGGGGCCGAGGGTGGTGAATGGGAGAAGCGATAAATATAGAAATAGAAAGGAAAAATATATATATATATATATATATATATATATATATATATATATATATATAATGATTCGTAATTTTAATGGTCAGTTTTTGGCTGATACCAAACGACAGGTCCATAAATTTGTAATAATATAAGAAAGATATTAGAATTGTTTACGAGTCAACGGTAGAAGAGAAAATCCATGCGATAAGAAAGAGAGAGAGAGAGAGAGAGAGAGAGAGAGAGAGAGAGAGAAAACGTGTAATTACGAGATTTGTTCGTAAGAATCGGTTGAGAGATGATAACCTTATAATCGAGGTAAGTAATCTTAGTAAACTTTGATAAAGGGTCACTTAAGATGGTTTGCTTTGGTTTCATTTGGTAATTGAACTTTTTTTCGAATGATCGAAACGAACGAGTAAATATATGACTTTACGGCCTTTGTGTCTCTTTGTGTGTGTGTGTCTTCTTCTTTTTTCTTTTGATATTTTTTGTTTGTTCCTCTTTTTATTTCTTTTATTTTTTTTTTCTTTTTTTTGCAACGATAGTACAGACTTTAGAAATTTCGAGGCCTTCTTTTTCTCTCTCTCTCTCTCTCTCTCTCTCTCTCTCTCTCTCTTTCTCTCTATCTCTATCTTTACTTTTTTTTCTTTTTTCTTTATTCATCTCGCTCGTCATCGCAATTCTTCCATAAAGTTTCTCGGATCTCCGTGTATTCGTTCAATCTGTGATCCATCAAAAAGAAAAAAAATTTAAGAATTTCAAAAAAAAAAAAAAAAAAAAAAGTAAAAAAAATTAGATAGCTTCACGCGCGAAGGATTGATATTATATAAAAAAAAGAAGAAAAAAAAGGAGAGAGAAAAAAAAGAAAATAAATAAATAAATAATAATTAAATAATAAACGATTTGCTGTGATAAACATTGCGAAAGTGAACGACGTTAATTAATAAAATCTTTCCTGATTTCTTTAATAACGATTGCACGTAGAAAAATTCGTATCTCCGATTTTCGAAGGTGACAGTTATTAATTTCATAAATCACCATCTCGTGACATCAAGATCTTATTAAATTTACGACTGTTCCAATATCGTCGCCATTCCTTTGTGATAAATTTTTCGAATCTTTCGTTGAATCCATGATTCTTAACGATTACGATAAATTATTATCAGGGATAGGCGTGTGTCTCGTTTCGTCAGTGAATTAAAATTCGCGATCGATATTAAAAAAGGATAAAAAAAAAAAAAAAAACGAAAAAAAAAAAAATAAAAAAAAAAAAAGAAGAAGAAGAAGAAAAAAGGAAACTCCTAACAAAAACGACAACGACATAACAACAAAAATAATAATAATTAAGAACAAGACAATTAAATGAAAAAAAAAAATATATATATATATATATATATATATATATATATATATATAAAGAAAAGTGCGTTATGCAAGGGCGATAAAGTTAGTAGGACAAAATTTTATTTTCAATTTAATTTTCCCATACGATAGCATTGATCGAGACAAAACTATTTTACAAATTTGGAACGAATTAATAAATCATAATAAAAGGAATAATAAAAATGTTTCACTTCGTTTAATAATATTGTCTCATCGAATGTGTCCAAAAAAAAAAAAAAAAAAAAAAAAAAGAAAAACAAAATTTCGAAACTCCAATGGCGGATGAACGAAAAGAGACGACGAAGATGATTGGTACTGTAACGGTACAACCGATGAAAGTTCTCTCGGTTTTCTTTTCTTTTTTTAATTCTCTTTTGATCCTTTAAATTCTTCTCTCTCTCTCTCTCTCTCTCTCTCTCTCTCCGTCCCATCCCTCCCTCCTTCTCTCTTATCCTATCCCCAGCACTCCTTCTTACTTACCTGCGGTGCTCTTTGACAGAACTCTTCTTCCGTCAGGGATGCCAAAGTTGCGCCATCGACGTTGAAACTTTCCAAGGGCACAGACGGCAATTGCAATTGTCTCCTAGCCCATTGTACCCATGCGGCAACGTCAGCCGCGCTCCAACGTCTGGGCTCTGAACGATAAGTGAAAACAATTGTATTCACAAAAAAAGAAACAACAACAACAACAACAACAACAAAAAAAAAAAATGGAAAAAGAAAAAAAATATACATATCGCCGTTCCTCAGAATTTATTACGGGGAATCGAAAAGTAACGTCGCTTTCCTAAATTAAATTCAAACGAATAAATTTTTCACAATTTTTCACAATTTTTAATAATTTTTAACGATCAAATATCGACATGCACAGAAACGACATTACTTTTCGGTCCACTTAATACAATTAAACGCGTCTCGCCGGCTAGATGATCGACGATCGACATTGTACAACAATCGATCGAATTTATCGAAATTTTCTTATTAAATTAGATTTTAGATATTTAGATATTTAGATATTAGATTATACTCGTATCGTTTCAACGATAACAGTTATGAGCGAATGAATTCTTTTTTTTCTTTCTTTTTTTTTTTCTTTTTTCTTTTTTTTCTTTTCTTTCTATACCGACTATTTAAACAATCGTCTTTTAAAATTATTAATCTCTTTCATTCTTATGTCATCAAGACAGATATCGTTGGACGACGACGACGACGACGACGCGTATATTACGTTAAAGCACATATGTATAATCATTTTGAAAAATTATCAAACGATAATACGTATTTTAATCAATTACAAAGATTGATTCGATTTTATAATAGAAAATTAAAATTACTTAACGATTAGACGGACGCGCGCAGGCTCTCATTACGGATTATAGAGAACAATTGTGATAGATATTATATAAAAAAAAATAATAATAATAATAATAAAAAAAAAAAAAAAAAATAATAATAAAAAACAAAAAAAAAAGAAGTGATACCTCTAAGTATCATAAGAAGTACAAAGTTTAAGTTTCACGATCGTAGTAAGTAGGGTCACGTGAATGAAGAGGAAAGAGGAAATAATAATACAAAAAAGAAAAAAAAAAACAAAGAAAAAAGAAGAGAAAAAAAAAACAGAAGGAAATGAAAAGGAAAAAAAAAAAGAAAAAGAAAAAAGAAAAAAATAAAGATAGGATAGAACAAAAGAGATTACAAACAAGAAGTTGCGGCGCATTGGTTCTATCTATTATAATAATACATAAAGAAATATCAACGGGAAGCATGGTGACCTTGAAGAAAGAATCGAAATTTCGTAACCCTAATCGTTAAAGCGCACACGAATTAAATCTGTGATGGCGCGTGACTAGGTAATTTATTCGAAACGTGACATCATATTGTGCCTCTGAGAAACGAACTAATAGGGTAACCGGTCGCGTGCATCGAAAAGATTTCACGAGTAGTGTCTCTCTTTTTCTCTCTCTCTCTCTCTCTCTCTCTCTCTCTTTTTCTCTCTATCTCTCTATCTATCTCTCTCCTTCTCACTGGTTAAGCAGTCAGCCATTTAGCTAGTTAAGGTGGCTAAACCAGGTAAGCAACTTAGCTAAGGTTAGCTAGCTAAGCTAGCTAGTTTAGTTTAGCTAAAGTTACATGGGTAACCATAAGTTAAGAATCCTCGCCTGGGGCAAGGTAGCGAATCGAATCGATCAATCGATCGATCGATCGATCGACCGAGTCATATATACTAAATAGTTATATTATATATCCATGCTTTAAACGATCTGATAATTCTAATTAATAGTCAAGGATATATATATATATATATATATGTATGTCTTATTATGTATAGTATAATACTTATTTATTTCCTTCTTTTTTATTTTTTGTTTTTTCTTTCTTTCTTTCTTTTTTTCTTTTTTTTTTTTTCTTTATTTTTTTCTTCCTCTTCTTTTCCTTTTGCCAACATCAAACTCCTGGATATTTTTAATCCTAAATAATTCTTTTCCTCCTTGACGATTATATATGATCGATATGATCGATATGATCGATATCATCGATTAAGATGAATTATCCTATACGATTCTGAAACCTCTATTATGATTTCTAAATATCAATATGATTAAATAATAAACGAAATCAAGTTATATATATATATATATATATATAATGTAAATGGTAAAATGTGTTTTGAGAGAGATCAATACATAGGACTGTAATGTCGAAAGTTATTTATATAGAAATAGAAAGAAATAAAATGTGAGAGAGAGAGAGAGAGAGAGAGAGAGAGAGAGGTAGGGAGAGATAGAGAGATATTTAAAATTTGACCAACTTACCAGGATGAATACCCAAAGCAACGCAGGTATTATCAAAGTCCTTTTGTAATTGTTGAATCGCAAGGCTAAGGACTGGTTCAATTTGTTCTCTTGCCAGATCACCGACACATTCACCAGACTCCATGTCCTCGACGTAACCAGTACCAACCCCACCAAGATCAACCGGTCTCAAATTGTATTTCCTTTGAAAGCTCGTATCCCTTAATACCTCGCGGAGTAATTGATGATCACTTTTTTCAGTATCCTTAAACAATTCCTCTTCCTTCTCAAGAGGATTACTCCTTGTTATAATGTCTTGTTGTCTTTCTATTTTTGCCTGATTGATTTTAATCGATGTTGTCTGTTGTTGAAGATTATTGATGAAATCCTTTCTAACACCTTTGAAGAGTAACTCGCGTAATGGCGACGTGCTCTCGTACTCGATAGGTCCTGGCGAGGACGAAGCAGTCGATGATGACGATGACGAGGACGATGACGAGGACGATGATGATGATGATGATGATGATGACGACGACGACGACGACGACGACGACGACGACGACGACGATGAGGACGATGATAACGATAACGATAACGATAACGAAGGCGAGGACGAAGAAGAAGAGGAAGAGGAAGAAGATGACGACGATGACGATGACGATAATGACGATGATGATGACGAAGAAGAGGAGGAGGAGGAAGAGGAAGGAGAATTACTACAAACACTGTTTGTAGCTGAACGTGGCTCCTCCTTGAAAAGTATCTCTTTTAACAAGGGATGTTGACCTTGGACAGTACTGGCGTCCTCTTTTTTAGCAAAAAAATCAGCATCCAGACTATTGTAAATGTCCTCCTCGGTTCTCGGCGGTGTACATGGTACCGTACAATCCGTCGAATCTTCACGATATCCTAGACTCTCGGCTAAGAGCCTGAAAACATTGGAACGGTACGATGTCTTTTAATTAATTTCTGAGTTATTACATCGGACTTGTTAATTTTAATCTTAAAGATATGTATATTACATATATATATATATATATATATATATATATATATATATAATTATTTAATGAAATTGATAATGATCGTTTTACCTGGATTCTTGAAGTATTGCAAGCAAATCGAGACTCTTCTCTCTTTTGATAGGTTGTTTGCTCGAAGGGGGTTCAGGACTGGTCGGATAAAACTGTGCACTTTGGGGACTTCTTGGTACGTAATAAGGGCTCGTAGGATATCCAGGTGAATTTTCGTGAGAATAATTTGGCGACAATGGTAACTCGCAAGGCCCAGTACCGGTATAAGCTGGACTTGGATAATTCGCCGTTGTCGTTGTGATCGCTGTTGTAGTTGTTATTTTTGACGTCGTTGTTATCGGGGAACAAGGACGCGGCGAACAAGCCTCCTGCTTTATCTGAGTTGGTTTTAAATTGTTTTGACCATTACCAATACCACCATAATCATCGGGAAGAAGAGACAAATCGAATTGAAAGGTACTGTAGTCGAAAGACGGCGAATAGCCAGCCGCTGAAGGCACTGTTTGCGGCATCTGAAAAAAAAAAAGAAGAAAAAAGAAAAAAAAAAAGGAAAAAGAAAAAACCCATCAAAAATTTTTTATATCCCATAGTCAAGTTTTTATCGATCCTTTTCCTTTCTTTATGGACCGCGTTAAAACTTTTAATTGGCAATTCGAACGATACTCGGCTACTGGCTTACGCGAAAACGAGAAAAGTTCATTCATTTTCGAAAGATCTTTTTTCTTTCTTTTTTATTTCGTTCTTTTTCTTGGGTAGGGTGAGGTGGAGGGAGGGGCGGTCGACGCATTTCTCGTTGTACCTTCTTGCCAATTATATATATATATATATATATATTTACCAGATACTCCAGGTCTACCAAGTATCTTTAGTAAATATTTTATTTATATTGTAAACATTTGGATCGTATTTGGTATCGTTACGAGGGAATATATCGAGTCATTATATAGTTGCAATCAAATGTAAGAATTTACGAAATTTTATTTATGTTTCTTGTTTTGTTATTATATAGAGAAAATTGATTTCACTGCGATAACTTGCTACTCGTGTAAATGTCTTTTCATATTCGTGTGATTTTTAAAAAGAGAAATCTAACAGGCAACTCTCTCTCTCTCTCTCTCTCTCTCTCTCTCTCTCTCTCTCTCTCTCTGTCTGTCTGTCTGTCTGTCAGTTTGTCTTCAGGTTCGAAATAATTCTTTAGTTGTTCTTGTTCGAGTTAAGGGCCTCGTTTATCTACCATACCTTGTCTCTTTATTGCTTACCTCGAGGGACAGGACACCGGAGTTTTAGATTTATTATCGTTCAATTCTTTAGATGAAAATGATCCTAATCAATCTTGGGAATATATATATATATATATATATATATATATATGTGTGTGTGTGTGTATATATATGTCTACACGTATTAAAACATATAATACACAATACATGTATACGTATACACAAATGTCAAACATACATACGTATCTATACACAACTATATATATATATATATATTTTTTTTTTCTTTTTTTATTTAATATACATGTATTATATATTAATCAGAATTAACAAAAATTAATAAATCCGTACGTATCACTCGTTATATAAATATTTTATAACGTAAATAAACCTATATATTACTAAGATATTACGTTTATCACAATTGATCAACGAACGCAATTAATGTACACACACACACACACACACACACACACACACACACACACACACACACATATACGCGCACATAACAATATACGATAAAAAAAAAATAAAAAACATACGTTGAAAGAAAAGAAAAAATAAAAAAAAGGGGTGGGGGGAAACATTGTCCACACTTCCCCAACATTAATTCAAATCATTCCATCATGAAAGAAAATAAAACGCTTTTCGTTGAAGCGTTTGCTACCGTTACTACAATCTCGGTTAAGTAAGAAAATAATAAATGGTAATGATGATGATGATGATGATGTTGATGATGATGACGATGGTGGTGATGGTGATAATAACGATGACGATGGCAAGGGAGAAAGAGGGTGATTAAATTTATGCGTTAACGCTGATGATACGATGTTAGCATAACGCCATATCGTGCTAAGGAGAATATCAAGATGAAAATGAACAACACAGTTTGTTAGCCAAAGGTAAAAGGCGGGCGGGGCGGGGCGGGGGAGGGGAGGGGGGTAGGGCCCGAACGTAGTCGAGTGGACCCACAATGGTGGGGGATGTAGTCGTGCTGGTAGGTAGGTTTGAGAAGGGTGTAAAAGGATAGGTGAGAGCAAAGGGATAAGGGGTAAGGAGGGGGTTAAGTTAAAGGCCCATTTATCTCTCAACGCGTTTATTGCCTGTCGCGCGAACGCGCCTGACCTCGCGCCTTGTTTCTTTCTCTCTCTCGCTCTCCCTCGCTCTCCCCCCTCTCCCTCTCTCTCTCTCTCTCTCTCTCTCTCTCTCTGTCTCTGTCTCTGTCGCATGCATGAAGAAACCTGGCGTTAAATCAATTTCATTGGTTCTTTTATTTTAATTCGTTTTGTCGATTGAAATCGTTGTTCATAATTTCTTTTCTCTTTTTTTTTAATCTTCTCTCTCTCTATCTCTCTCTCTCTCTCTCTCTCTCTCTCTTCTTTTTCTTTATCTCGTACTTCCTCGACACCGTTATCTCATTGGTAATCTTTGACTCGTTCTTTATTTTTCTGTCTTCTTTTCTTTTGGCTCTTCTTTTTCTGTTTTTTTTTTTATTATTTGTTTTCTTTCTCTTTCTCTCTATCTGTATCTCTTTTTGTCTCATGTTCTTTCTTCTTTCTGTTTTACAATAAAATTTTCTTCTTTTTTTCTCTTTTTCTTCCCTCCCCCCCCCCCGCCCCACCAAATACGATGCACCCGTCGTTATCTTCTATTATCTTATCTCTTTTTCTCTTTATATAACGATACGTCGTTATTTGATAAAAATTATCGATAATCGTACACCCCACGCGCCCAAAGAAATATGTATTATTTATAAGTATATATATATATATATATAGATGTATGGATATATGTACGTATGTACATAGGTACATATGTATGAAAAATGTAAGAAAGCGAAGTACCCAACCCTTTTTTCCAAGGTATCGCCCAAAGGGACGGAAAAGGGCAAGCATATTCGAGTACTATATATATATATATATATATATATATATATATACATCTTTCTCTTTCTCTCGGTGTGGTGCACCTTAAGGGCCCATTTGTCTTTCGGTGTGTTTATTGCCCGTCGTGTGTTTGACCTCGCATCAGTTTGTTACGCTTTGTAAGCCCATTACAACGTTCCCAGTGCATCTTCCCTACCATCTCTCTCTCTCTCTCTCTCTCTCTCTCTCTCTCTCTCTCTCTCTCTCTCTCTCCTTTTTTCTATCTCTATCTATCTCTATTTCTCTCTCTCTCTTTCTCTCTCAGGCGGGGTCGCGTCTGACATTTTGACGTAGTGCCCTGCAAAGGTCGACGCGAAATAAACGATTATACCAACACAACGAGACTCGTGGCATCTTGCAGAATTCTTCTTGACTCTTCTTCTGTCTTGTAGAAAGAGAGATAGAGAGAGAGAGAGAGAGAGAGAGAGAGAGAGAGAGAGAGAGAGAGAGAGAGAGAGAGAGAGAGAGAGAGAGAGAGATACTCGTAAAGGCTCGATGGGCCTCCATAGTCTTACGTACATTATATTGTAAAAGTATTCACAAATATGTACATATATATATATATATATATATATATATATATATATACAAAATATATACATTTATAGAGTTTACTATAGTGAATTTATTATCGCAAATATACGTGAACAAAAGTACAAGCTTTTATTTATTTTGAATTCTATTTCGTTTCAACCCCTTGTTCAATCTTATCCATACTATCTCTTCGTCTTAAGTAACTCTTTCCCTATCTTTCTTCTATCCTTCAATCATACCGTTCTTTCGAATAAACGATTCAAACGATAATCTTATCTTATGAAAATTTTATTTGTCGTTTATCGCGGTGGCATATGTTTTTTTTTTTTTTCTTTTTTCTGTTTTATATTTTTTTCTGTTTTCTTTTTTTTCTTTTTTTAATTATTCAACTTATTTCAATATCATTTCACGTTAAAATTATACTATTGCGTTTTTATCTCTAATAATTTTTTTTATTCATACCTATTATTACATTTCACGAGTATAATTTATTTCGTTTTATTTGCTTCTTTTCTTTGTTTCTTTTGTTTGTTTATTTGTTTGTTTATTTTTTTTCTTTTTCATTATATCCATCGTAATCCATGTATGTCTATTTTGTTTCAATTTTATTTATATATATATATATATATATATATTTTTTTTTTTTTATATAATAACATTTTTATATTTAAAAACGAACGAAGAAATTCAAATCTGATCGATGACGTATAAAAGTGATAGATAAAAAGAGAGATAAATTGTAAATCGTTATATCTATCTTTTTCTTTTTATACGTAATATTATCTATCTATTTATCTTTCTGTTTGTATCTATAAAAAAGAAATGTATGTATATAATATGTATATTATTCAATATATTATTTTTTGTATCCCTTTTCTTTTTTTTCTTTTTTTTCTTTTTGATGAAGTTTTGATACCCGACGAAAATAAATTGTATTTCTTTCTCCTACTTCTTCTTCTTCTTCTTTTTTTTGTTCTCTCCATTCTTGTTTCTTCTTTTTCCTTTTTCTTTCTTCTTTGTTCTCTTATCATTTTTTCTTTCTTCGGAAGACCAGTTTTCAGTTTTATTGACGTCATCGGGCAATCGAAACGATGCAGTATCTCATATTGAATTTCATCGGTGAACCGATCAAGCGTAAATCTTGTGTTAACTGTCGATCCCAAATAAAGATAAGAAATCGTTTAGCATCGTTTTAATTTCGATCGGTAATAGTTTGACAGAGAGCTTAATCGAAATTGTTTATACTTTCTATTGTAATATATTATATCCATGATATCTATCAATCTTAACATTATCTTAAAAGATATCGACTATTTAAATTAGAATAGATTGATCCGATTATAAACCCGTAACCTAAATTCATTTATATTAGATTTTCTTCACAAGCTGAATAAATATAATCTAATCGAAAATACTAATCGTGGTTTACATATTTGTCTATCTCTCTCTTTCTCTCTTTCACTACATGTATAAATATATATATATATATATATATATATATATATATATATAAATGTATCTATCTCACTCTCTTACTCTTATGCGTCATCGATCGAATTTTCATTATATTTTTTTTCTTTTTTTTTTTTCATATGTCCAAACTATTATAGATCATAATAATTTCTTCTTTAACGAATATTTATATATCGAAAATATATAATACATTTTATAATAATTATTATTTCATAATATTAATATATTTATATAATATACAGATAATAATGTTATATAAAAATTATTACTATTAAATAATCCATATAATATATTCTTTTGATTTATTATCACGATATACTCTATTATTATATACTTGTTATTACATAAATATGTACATATCTATCATAATGATTTTTGCAGTATAATGATCGATTAAACAAAAATTAATATCACACGATCTATTTACCTATAATAATAATAATAATAATAATAATAATCATTATTATTATCATTATTATTATTATTATTATTAGATTTATATAAAAATGAGAGAATAAAACAAACAAATAAACAAAAAAAAGAAGAAAGACAAAAACAAAAGGAAAATATAATAAAAGTGAAAAAAGTAGAAAATACTCGTAAATAATTCAATAGAAAATTATTATTACATTATTTTGGTATTATATTCGTGATGTTATAGTTAATCGTAAAGATCGAGTTCTCTTGTCTTATACAGTTACGATACCGTACGATGTCGATCGGTTACGCATTCGATTCATCCTACTTTAAATACAAAGAATAACAAAGAAAGAATGAGACAGAGAGACTCATATACATAGACAGAAGGAAATAGAGAAACAAACAGGAAGAGAAGAGACGAGAGAGAGAGAGAGAGAGAGAGAGAGAGACAAAGAGGTCGAATGACATATACATATTTAAATAGTATCGAATTCAATGGATTGCATTATTCGTAAACGTTTTATCAAAAATCGATTGGTATCGTTTGAAAAAAAAAAAAAAAAAAAAAAAAAAAAGAAAAAAAGAATAAAGAAATAAAAAGATAAAAACATAACAAGAATCAAATAAATGAATAAAAATGAAAAATTAATTGCGAGAAAACGTCGTGTCCCTTCCTCTTTTTTTTTTTTTTTTTTTTTTTTATATTTCTTTTTTAGTCCTTTCCTTTTCTTTATTCCCTCTCTTTTCTTTTCTTTTCTTTCTTTTTTTTTTCTTTTTTTTTGTTTTCGACGTTTTTTCTTCGATCGTAAGCTTTAAAATTCGAAAGACGTATTTTTCTTTTTTTTTTTTTTTCTTTTTCGTTCGATCGATTAGTTCGTTGACCTTTGTAAGAAGCGAAGAGCACGAGAGGTTCAAGGTCAACGCACTTATTCCCGATTCGCAGGACGATACGAGCTGATCCCTTCTTGATCCTTTCGAAAGGATTACTCTGATATGTCATTTTTATTCTACCTTCGTCAATGTATTAGTTTTATCTAATGTTTTTTTTTTCTCTTCGAGAAGGAGAAAGAGAGAAAGAGAGAAAGAGTGAGAGAGAGAGAGAGAGAGAGAGAGAGAGAGAGAGAGAGAGAGAGAAAGAGAGAGAGAGATTTAATGAAGACATGATTCTTCTATGCATGTTTAATTTAATACGTAAGTGTTTCTGGTAATTTAATTGTTTAATTGAAAAAAAAAAAATATATATATATATATATCAAACATATATCATAAATTTAATTATATTAAAAATTTGAAATCTTACGCATATTTGCGTGTATATATATAAATTAAATTGAATTGAATTGAATTTTCCAAAATTTGATAATATTAAGATATGAAATTTTTTTTATAATAAAATTCAATTATAATATAATATAATATATACGTATATACATATATATATATATTATTATATTAAACTTAATATTATTATTATTATTATTATTATTATTATTATTATTATTATTATTATTATTATAATTAATTTAATGTAATAATTTAATATAATAAATTTAACATTACAGTAACGATATTAAATTAAAAGAAAAGACAAAAAATGTATACAAAGAAACAAACAAACACACATACACACACACACACACACACACACACACATTCACACATATACGTACATACATACATACACAAAAAAAATGTATTAGGTTATCATCATCATTTATATAATACCATTACCATTATTATTATTATTATTATTATTGTTGTTATCATCATCATCATCATCATCATCATCACTTCTTTTTTTATATATAGAACAATCGACCTTGAAATTATAATTACGATTTAAAAGTAAATTGATCGAGCTAGCTGAGATAATTCAAAAATACTCATTCATGGAATCCTTATCGTAAGACAAGGTCGAATCTTACGCGAGCCGAAGAAGAACGCAAACAAATAAACAAGAATCCAAGCGAACGAGCTAACGAGCAAGCATGCAATAGAATAATTCCTTTTTTTTCTACTTTTCCTCTCTTTCTCTCTCTCTCTCTCTCTCTCTCTCTCTCTATCTATCTATCTATCTCTCTCTCTCTCTATCTCTCTTCCACGTACACATACACATATACATGTATAAATACAAATCGCATCGATACACGCACGTAAATAAATACATATTACAGTAAGAATCGATTCAATCGTAAAATAACTTAGAAAGTAATAAGTACTTAGAATATTTATGAAAGGAATTTTATCGCTAATAATAAATGTAAAACTGTCTAGACACATAAAAATGAAGTTCCGTTCGATTCCCATTGTATCCCATAGTAATCGCTATAATTAAATTCGTTCCAATATTATATGTGTTTGTACATATGTCAAAACGTAAACATCACGATTGATAAATTATCTATATATATATATATATATACATATATATACATATATATGTATGTATCGAATCGTATCAATTACAATTCGTTGCGTCGTAATCATCAATTTTACTTTGGATATATTTACGTAATACATGTATATATATGTGCATCAGTTTTTGTTTATTTCTTTCGTTTCATATAATTATTATACGATAATTATCTGATAATGAATTAGTCAAATAAAAAATGAAGAGACAAATATATATATGTATATATATATAGATAGATAGAGAGAGAGAGAGAGAGAGAGAGAGTACGTTTATCGTATTAGAAAATTATTATTTATTTTTAAGATTAAAAAAAGAAAAAAAAAAAAATAGAATATATAAATTCATCAATTTTATATATATAGCATAATAAGAGAACAATGTTTTTTTATTTTTCTAATTTTTATTAATATTATTATTATTATTATTATTACAATTGTCAAGTGTTTTTATTAAGGAAGAAATTTTAAATAAAGAGAAATAAAAAGCAAGGATATTTATAAGAATGTACAAATAATTAATATATAAATAATGGTAATATTAATAATATATACATATACATATATATATATATATATATATATATATATATATGACATAAATAATTATTATATAAAGTTTCAGAATGAAATCATGGTTGAATGAAAAAAGAAAACAACAACGGCACAGAAAAAAAAAAAAAAAAAAAAAAAAGAAATTAGTATGAGATAACATAAGTCCCACGCAAATATATATCGAACTATAGGTGGATCGGGATCAAGGAGAGAAAAAAATAAGAAGCGAAGTAAACAGAAAAAAGAAGCAAATAGAAAGAAGAAGAAGAAGAAGAAGGAGAAAAAAAAAAGAAAATAAAAAAGAAAAAAAGGAAACGAAACGATCGCTGTCGATCTCTTCCAACTGGTTTATAACGGTCTCTCGATCTCTACCGAAATAACACACGAGAAAGAAAAAGAGTGGGAAAGAGAGAGAAACAGAGAGAAAAAGAGAGAGAGAGAGAGAGAGAGAGAAGAAAAGGATTTGTGATCGCACGTGCGTACGAGAGGAGATCCTTCGATCCACAAGGTCGATCATTCGAATAATAAAAAATCTTTTCTAGCTGTCTCATCTTCGAGAGGTATCTCTCTCTCTCTCTTTTCTCTTTTTTTTTTCGTTTTCTTTCTTTCCTTTTTTTTCCCTCCTTTTTTTTCTTTTTTTTCTTTTTTCTTTTTTAAATTTTTTGTTTCCTCTCTTTTTCACAAATCTCACGATGCCCGAGCAACGGGGAATTAATTTCTAAGCGCCCAACGATATTATATATTATATTATACTCCTACGGATTTTTTTTCAAGGCTAATTTCATTTCGATTCTATTTAAAGTTAAAGCGTTTGTGAAAGAAGAAGAAGAAGAAGCAAAAAAAAAGTAGCAAAGAAGTATACACACATGTATGTGTGTGTATATATATTTATATATTACAATAAAAAGATCAATGAGATAACAAATTATTAACGATATTGAAAGATGATTCTTTTCTAAAGAATTATTTTTCATTAATAAACATGAATTATATATAATAATTAATATATTACATATAATAATTAATACTAATAATAGGATCATCCATTATACGAATTATATTATTTTTGTAATAAATTTTATCTAATTATTAATTTTTTTTGTTGACACAATTATTTTTTAAAATTTTATCGAATTATACGATTTTACGTGATACAATATAATATATACGATATAAATTTATTCATAATCGTTCGTTCATTTATAAATATTATATAATAATTCTAATTCATATATATATATATATATATATATATATATATACACACATACACACACATACATACATATATATATATATATATATATATATATACACAGTATTTTAATTTTTTCGATTAGACTATTACCTGCCATTGTTTCTTTGATAATCAATTCTGACGTTACTTTCCGCTCGTATTATATTATTATTTATCACAATATCTTGAACAAACATTACGTACGAATAATAAATAGATCATATCGTAATACGGATGAACGAATGTTGTCGTAGAAAAAGCAGCACATTTGTCGAAAAAGAAAACAAAAAAGAAAAAAGAAAAAAAAAAAAGAAAAAAAACGAAAAAAAAAAGGGAGAGAAAAAAAATCACTGTGATAATAAGATCGTAAATTGTAATTGATATCGAATTAAAACTTTCGTACGAGTCTTTTAACGAGATTCGATACTCGTTCGTGAGAACGCGTGCGTTCTCAGCTCCGGCAAAACCACGTGTAACCGCCATGACAGTTGACTGGTATCTAAGATACGATTGTACTCCTTCTCCTCTTCGAACTTTACCCTCTCCCTCAACCCTCGCTCTTTCAATTATCTCTCTCTCACACATTCTATCTCTCTCTCTCTCTCTTTCACTCTCTCACTCTTTCATTCTCTCATTCTCTCTCTCTCTAACTCTCTCATTCTCTCATTGTCTCTCTCTCTCACACTCTCACTCTCTCTCTCTCTCTCTCTCTCTCTCTCTCTCTCTCTCTTTCTTCGTCTTTTCAAAGTATTTCTTCTTTTTTTTCTTTTTTCTTTTTTTTTTCCTTTTTCTCATTCATTTTTCCTCCTTATTTATCATTGATCGTACTTCCTCGAATTCGTACCTGGAATGATCGTATTGTATTTTATATATCTTCTTATTTCGATCTTTTTTCTATTTATTTATTTATTTTTTTTTCTTTTTAATTTTTCGTTCACTTTTTTTTTTTTCTTTTCCTTCATTTTTACTTTTACAAAGAAAATAAAATTGATTCAATAATATGATCATAAGAATCCATTGATTTACACTCGTGTTATTATTTCTCGATTAATTCGATTAAAAATAATGGAAAGAGAGAGAAAGAGAGAGAGAGAGAGAGAGAGAGAGAGAAAGGATCGATTAAAAAAATGATTTCGTTTTTGATATTATAAATGGATCAGATGAGATAGAGATAATGATTGGCTTGGATTTATTTTTCGTTATAAAATCGATGTGACGCATTTAAAATGTGAGCTTCGAATCAACCTGGTGCTTTTAATTTGATTAATTTTTTCTTTTTTTTTTTCTTCTTTTTTTTTTGTTATATAAATAATTCTTGTTATCGTTATCTCTCGTAATCGTTATTTGAGAATGAATCGGAAAAAGTCGAGATCGACATATATATATATATATATACATACATACAAATTTAGTCACATTCGAATCTTATTTTATATATTATCTTATTATATATATATATATATATATAAAAAGAAAAAAAAAGAAAGTCATGTTTTCGTTTCGTTATCGCATCTCATTATCGATATTCAAGTATTATTCAGATGGAACGTGATCGAGATATAATTTTTTTTACTTTTCTCCGTTTTTTCCTCTTAATAAATAAAAAGAAGAAAAAAACAAAAAGAAAGAAAGAAGGAAAATGTCAACGAGGATCATGATAAATTTAGAAATTTATCGAGGAACAAGGGAGAAAATTAATTATTCCCTGTCTTTTTCTTCTACTTCTCTCTCTCTCTCTCTCTCTCTCTCTCTCTCTCTCTCTCTTTCTCTCTTTTTTGTTTTATCTTTCTTTCTTTTTCTTTTCTCATTACGTCAATCCACATATTCTACAAATTTCATTGGTTTAACATTTTTAATCGTTCGAATAATTTTGTGCCCTTTATTATTCCATCATTCGATATCGATTATATCCGTTCTATCGATAAATAAATGTAAATATACGCTTTACATTATGTATAATTATTTATTATTATTTTCTTTTTTTTTTCTTTTCTTCTTTTTTTTTTAAGAGACTACAATAGGTAGAAAGAGGAAAAGGAAGAGAGAGAGAGAGAGAGAGAGAGAGAGAGACAGAAAGAGAAAGAAAAAGACAGAAAGAAAAAAGAAAGAGACAGAAAGAGAAAGAAAAAAGAAAGAGACAGAAAGAAAAAGAGAGAGTAAGAGAGAAATAAAGAGATAGAAAGAAAAAAGAAAGAGACAGAGAGAGAGAGAGAAAGAAAAAGACAGAAAGAAAAAAGAGAGAGACAGAAAGAAAATGGGAGGGAAAGAGAGAAAGAAAGAGATAGAAGGCAAAAAGAGAGAGACAGAAAAATAGAGAGAGAAAGAGACAGAATAAATGAAAGAGAAAGAGAGATAGATAGAGAGAGAGAGAGAGAGAGAGAGAGAGAGAGCGAGAGAGAGAAAAAGAGAAAGTTATGTGATTTCTTGGGAAATAACGATAATGTGTATAAACGTACGAGCACGCTATGCGAAAACATCGACGTTCTCTCTCTCTCTCTCTCTTTATTCAGACTTTCTTCTTCTTCTTCTTCTTCTTCGAAAGTGAACAAAAATGGAGAATACAAGATAACAAACGCATAAGGGATATGCGCTTTTAAAGCTCGAACGTAACGACGCAGGTATACTTCCTTAATGCGCCGCCAGTTACAACGACCCGTCCAACCCTCTCGTCGACTATAATCCTCCTCTCTTTCCCTTCACCAGTTCCCCCCCCCCCCGCCCTCCTGCCCCTCTATCACCGCCGGTCCATCTTGCCGTTACTACTTTCACGTTATTTTCAACTTTCGGTTCTCGGGGATGCTTTGCTGATAATATTCTTGGAAAGGTACTTAACGTTCGATCAGAGCATTGAAATGAAACGCGTGTCTTTTCTTCCCCCCGCCCTTGTTTTTTTCTTTTTTTTTTTTTTTTTTTTTATTTCGTTCGTTCGTTCGTTCGTTCGTTTGTTTTATTCTTAATCAAACTTCTGTTCTCGCTTTAATCGGTATATTTTTTTATTTCGATTGATCGACGTTATCCATTTGTAATAAAACAAAATGTTATTTAAGACAATTTTGACACCTCTCTATATAATGAATATTTTCGATCGATAATTCTATATAGTAATAAAATGTCAATGCGTAAAATATTAGCCAATAAGATGTCAGTAATAAATAATTAAATGTCAAGGTTTCGTCATACGATTTCATTTCAATAACATTTAAATATTTATTGATTTGATTTATTTTTAAATTCGGCCCCTTACATATATTTCTATTTCACGTGGATAAATTGAAATCTTCGTGTATTCAATGTTATTTTTCTAAATTTTATTGAGAACTTAAAAAAAAAAGAAAGAAAGAAAGAAAAGAAAAAAAAGAAAAGAAAAAAGAATCAATTGATTACACTTTTTCTTTTTACTAGCAATTAAACACGTATTTACACCTATATTTATATTTATATTTATTTTATAAATTACATTTTATCTACTTGAATATATCTATATATTTATGTATCTACATAATGATCTTGATTCTTATCTCATACGAGTGTTCAAAAAAGGTAAAACGAGTGATAAGAAAGGAAACAGATTAAAGAGAAAGATATGTGTGTATTTCTGTGTGTGTGTGTGTGTGTGTATATGTGCATATAAGTCGAGACAGAGGAGGAATATAAATAGGTAGTCGCGATAGCGTAAATAGTAACATAATACGGCATAATGGGGGCATAACGTGGCGGCATAATGCTCCCTCTGCATCATCTCGAAGAAGTTATGGCAGGTCGGGCCCTATAAGACGGGCCCCAAGAGAAAAGATGAACCCGGGCCCTTAGGGTCTCTGTTATTAAGCGGCTTACGATAGGCCGCCAACGATCTTTCTTAACTTATCTCTTGTTCTAAATACAACGATATACCGTTTTCTTATATAACTCTCTCTCTCTCTCTCTCTCTTTATATATATATATATATATATATATGTGTGTGTGTGTGTGTGTGTAATATATGCGTATACATTTACTATAATATGCAGTTTACTTGATATATACGTGTAATGTATACAAAAATCAATAAGACAATAAATTTTCTATTTGCTTGCGCGTTTCGTGTGAACGATTAATTCAAAAAAAAAAAAAAAAAAAAAAAAAAAAAAAAAAAAAAAAAAAAGAAAACAGAAGAGGAGGAGAAGAAGGAGGAGAAAAAAAAGGCGTACAAAAAAGGAGACATAATTAATGTATAAAAGATAATTGGACTTTTGGCGTCGTTCGAAAGTATGGATGAAGGAAGAAAAAGAACAAGAACAAAAAAAAAAAAAAATAAGAAAAAGAGAAAAAAAAGAACGAACGAGCAAAATGAAAGAAAAAAAGACAACGCAATAAACGTATAAAACGCGAAATAAAATGGAACGAACAGATGATATGTTTAATGAGAAATAAGAGGAAGAAAAATGAAGAAAAAAAAAAAAGAAAAAGAGAGAGAGAGAGAGAGAGAGAGAGAGAGAAAGAGAAAAGATGACAGCTCGAAGTAAAGAGAAACAGCGAAACTGGGGTGAAAAGTGAGAAAAAAGAGAAGAAGAAGAAGAAAAAAAAAAGAGAGAAAAAAGAGAAAGAAAAAGAAAAAAAAAGAACGAGAAATATAATAATAGCAAATGTATATATAGTTGAAGGATCAAAATGGTCAAGAGATAATCTCTTCCTTCTCTTTTAACGTGAGATGCTGGGGCAAGGATCTCACGAGATATCGACTATGTCCACTATTAATAGGACTTTGCCGCCCACGCTTAACCATTGTTGTAAAGGGGGCCCCCATGATCGTAGATCCCCACGTGGGAGTGCGTGCCACTTATCTATACATGTTTTTACCTATGTATGTATATGTCGATACATAAGTTCTACCAATCTCTTCGTATTACACATATAAACGCACAAAACCTACATATATACACACATACACACACATATATATATATATATATATATATATATAATCATAGTATAGATACATGTAAGTATACATATGTAGATATGTGCAAATATGTGTAGATATATGTAGATCTATAATATATATACATATATATATATATATATATATATATACATGTGTACGTATGTATGTGTGTATGTAACAAAGGTGT
Organism: Vespa crabro; assembly: GCF_910589235.1. NCBI lineage: Eukaryota > Metazoa > Arthropoda > Insecta > Hymenoptera > Vespidae > Vespa > Vespa crabro. The sequence goes on from NC_060975.1 coordinate 2,550,134, forward strand.
GAAAAAGTCGAGTTTAGTATAATCCAACGATTCAATTCTACTTTCTTACAAGTATGGGGGAGGTAAAGAAAAATAGAGAGAGAGAGAGAGAAGGGGTGAGAAGTGATCTTTAAGGTTACACGCATATATACATACATATATATATATATATATATATATATATATATATATATGTATTATGGGAACGTTACTCCACCCTTTTTAGCCAGAAGGTACGGATACTCGGAATTGCGAGATTTTCGATTCGAAGATCGAACGAGATATCTCGCTGGAAGTATGCATTGTGTATTCGAACTGAAGAAACCTATCTCTCTCTCTCTGTCTTTTTCTCTCTCTCTCTCTTTCTCTCTCTTTCTCTCTCTTTCTTTCTCTCTTACTCTTTCATTCTTTCCCTTTCGTCGATTTTTAATCTCCTCGCTTAGGTGTGCTCGACAATGGACAATCGTTTAACCCCCCCCCCCCTTTTTTTTCCCCCAAGCCACCCTCCCCCCCTCTTCCCGGCGCCCTTTCATACATCCTAAAACTCCATCATTCACGTTACGTCGATTCGCCCGCGAAATTCGAATTGTTTTTCTTTTTCTTCCTTGTCTTCCTTTTTTCTCTTTTATTATCCTTCCTTCTCTTTTTCTTCTTCTTCTTCTTCTTCTTCTTCTTTTTCTTGTCCTTTCTTTTCCTTTTCATTCTCTCCCCCCCCCCCCTAGCCCCTCACACTTTTTATTCTTCCTTTCTTCTTTATTATTTTACATGTCCAACATATCTCTGTTCCGAAGTAAAGAAGAAAATGAAACGATCGTCCATCCTATGGAAATAATTAAAAATTCAATATGGAGACGCGATTATGTATGTTAGCATTTATAGAAGGTGTTTCTCGTAGAGCATAATGTCGACGATAAATTTACCGCTAGATAAATTCATTCTAAGATTAATATCGGGGAAAAACCAGACAGACACGCAAATACACACGCACACAGACACATACAAATACACATCAAACATATATACACGCGTGCGCACACACACACACACATAAATATATATATATATATATATATATATGTATGCATACATAGTTAATGAATCTATTAACGATTAGACTTTGGGAAACTTTTGTGATTTTATTGTTTTCTTCTCTTCTACTTCTATTTCTATTTCTATTTCTTTTTTCTTTCTCAATTTCAGCTTCAGCTTCAGCTTGATCTTCATCTTCATCTTCATTTTCATCTTTATTTTTCTCACTATCGATGTCTCGGTTTTTTCCATTATGAGAACGTTCGAAAGATTTTTATACGTAATATGGTTTTTTCCTATTACAAAATAGAAAAGGAAAAGTGTGTGTATATTTGTGTGTGTGTGTGCGTGTGTGTCAGTGAGAGAGAGAGAGAGAGAGAGAGAGAGAGAGAGTGACGATTTTTATATCAAAGAATTTCGACCACAATATTATGAAAAAAAAGAAACACTATTATGAAAATAATATTATAGATAATAAAAATAAAATTATGTACATATATTATAATATAAATATAAATATATATATATATATATATATATATATATATATATATATATAGAAAAATAAAAAGGTAATAAAAAGAGAGAGAAGAAAAAAAGTTTCATTTGTAAGGATCGACCGATCGATCGAACCATCGATCATTTTTAAAGATCATTTAAATACTTCCGTGTATCAATCTGACGAGTTTGGACCTTGCACGACTTTTTTTTTTGTTTCTGTTTTTTTCGTCTTTTTTTTTGCTTTTTTTTTTTTTTTGTTTCGTTTTAATTCGAATAGAAATAGAATAACTAATTGACACTGATAAAACACACAGATAATAAATATCCATGAATAAGCATGTATGTGTATACATGAAGTAATTTGTTAATTTCAATGAAGTTGACCTTTTAAAGACAATTATGTATGGTCTTCCTTCTTTCACTTCTCGGAACGGTAGAGAATAACTTCATTTCAATTTCATTCGTAAAAAATTGCTATGACAAATGATTAATTTTTACTTTTCAATTGAATATTATTTTCTGTCACGTTGTTTTTATTATTCAAATCAATCGAATCATTTCGAACATATCATAGAATTCATTTATAATTTATATATAATTTATATTCATTTAATAATATATATATATATATATATATATATATATATATACATATATTATTAAGATTAATAAAAAATCATTACTATAAAACTAATAAAAAAAATACAATTGAAAAAAAAGAACAGAACGAAAAAAAGAAAGAAATATATATATATATATATATACATATACGTGTATTATAACCATTAATTATTATTTTTAGACTTACTCGTCGTCCATGTAATAGTTTGTTGTTGCTACAACGATTATCTCGTATAATCTAAGCAAGTCATTACTTCTGACTCACCCTATAAATGTATATGTATATATATATATATATATATATATGCTTCTCTCTCTCTCTCTCTCTCTCTCTCTCTCTCTCTCTCTCTCTTTCTCTTTCTGTCCTTAATCACAAAATACAAGAACGAATAAAGAAAGACAAGGATGGAGATAGGAAGTTGTCCGTCATGTGAGATAGTGATTTGGAAAACCCGGAGTGGCCGACCTTGAAAATGCCATTCCATTCTCTTACTGAGACGAAGAGTGACCGAAAGATGTGTTAGACTAACAGAAATAAATATATATATATATATATATATATATATATATATATGTTTCTACCCTTTCTACTTTATCTTTTAATCTAGCTCTTGATTTTCTCTCTCTCTCTCTCTCTCTCTCTCTCTCTCTATCTCTATCTATCTCTCTTTTTCTTTCCTTATACTCTATACAATGAAATCAAAGAATCACAAACATATAAACAAATATATACATATGAACATATCTATAGAAAAGATGTGACATAATAGTAAATGAAAAGAGAAAAATAATTATCATTATTATTAATATTATTATTACTATTATTATTATTAAATATTTAAGGTTATATACTATATAAATATTTCTATATATATATATATATATATATATATATAATTTTTTTTAAATTTCTTTGCACTTCGATGTAGTTTTTATACAATTTTAAATGATTAAATATTTCAATAGCTTTTCTTTTTCTTTTTCTTTTTTTTTTTTTTGTTCCTTTTTTTCCCCCTTATACAAAGAAAGAAACAATTATTATCTAATTAACATATATATATATATATATATATATATATATATATATATATATATATATATTTCTAACAATAAATTATCCGTCTAATATATTGCTTTCTCTATTTATTTGCAATGTGTTTAATGTATGTTTAATTAGGATCTATGATTGTTAAATGTAAATTACACGGTGAAAATCTATATATGTAGTACATACGGGATATGTTATTATTATTATTATTATTATTATTATTATTATTATTATTAGACGGTTCTTTTGTGTCCTCATAGAAAATAGAAAAAATAGAGAAATAAAAGAAGAAGAAGAAGAAGAAGAAGGCCATACGACATACGGAAAGCGGCGGCTATTATCGAACTCGTAAGTACTACTAACATACGACATAGTCGTTTTCATAATCCTTTTCTATGGATTCATGGATCCATGGATCATTTATTTTCTCTTCTCTCTCTCTCTCTCTCTCTCTCTCTCTCTCTCTCTCTTTTCTTTTCTCCTCTTTTTATTCATTTTCTTTCTTATGTTTTTTTTTCTTTTTACTTTTTTCTTTTTTATTATTATTTGTAATTATTCCTATTGTTCTGATAGAAGATCCCAATGAGAAAAATTATATGGTCGTGTGAAATTAATTCAATTCGTCCTGAATGATTTGCAAAAGTTTTGTAATATTTTTGTCTTTTTTTTTCTTTTTTTTTTTTTCTTCTTTTTCTTTTTCTGTCTCTTTTTTCTTTTTCGTTTTCACGAATAATTAATTTACTCATTAAAATTCTCGAGAACAATCTTATTCGTTCTTTCATTCTTCTTCTTTTTCTTTGTTTATCGTCAATTAAAATTGAATATTATTTCACGAGAATTATGTCGTTTTAATTTATTGTCAATTATTTCCTGTAATAATTATAACATACCTTGGCGAATAAAAATTGATAAGAAAGAAATTTCATAAGGGTACGAGGTCGGGAATGGGGGGAGGGGAGAGAGTTAGGGAGGAGAAGGAGGAAGGGTGAGGGAATTAATTAATGCCATTAGAAATGAAACAAATATTGCAATATTTTTTCTAACGTTCAAAAATTTCTCGACAAAAACTTCGACGTTCGCGCAATTATTACTATCGTCGTTTCTCCTTTTTCTCTTCTTTTCCTTTCTAGAAAAAGGCGCGAGATTATATCTACATAATAAAAAAAAAAAAAAAAAAAAAAAGAACGAATAAAAAAATACAGTTAAAAAATTATATCAATTTAGAAAGAGCAGCATTGTAATTAGTATCATACGAGGCTTAACGTGATTAGAATTACGAAGAAACGAGAGAAACAAATTTTGCAATATTTTTTCTCCAACGTTAAAATTTCATTATCAAAAAAAAAAAAAAAAAAAAAAAAAAAATAGAAAAATAGAAAAAAAAAAGAAAAAGGAACAAAAAAAAAAAAAGAGAGAAAGAAACTATTACTTTCTCGTTCCCTTTGTTTCTTCTCTTTTCTCTTTTAGAGCAAGATACGATTGTATTTAAAAAGAAAGAAAAAAAAAAAAAAAAAAAAAGAAAGAAAAAAAAAATTGAAATGAATAAAACAAAAAAAGAATGATAAAATACATGGATAGTTGAAAAATTAAATCGTATTATTCTAACAACTTAGATTGAGCACTGTCGTTCATCATTAGTGCCACGAGCCGTTTCGCACCAGTTTCCACTAGCCGTGCTATGATGAATGGTTGTTAAGCTTGGGAGCGTGAAAATTGGGCAAACCGTGATGACTCTCAAAGAAGAACATGAAGAAGAACATGAAGAAGAACATAAGAAAAAGAAAAAGAAGAAGAAGATGAAGAAGATGAAGAAGATGAAGATGATGAAGATGATGATGATGATGATGATGATGATGAAGATATCGAGATGACTTGAAAGAAGAAGCCTGGCAATCTCATTGGCGAAGGACGAACACGACCGACAAGACCATTTGCTTCTATAAGATAAAGATAGATTATATAGATACATAGATAGATAGATAGATAGATAGAGAGAGAGAGAGAGAGAAAGAGATAATTGTGCAAACTCCGTCAAGAGTTTTAGAAAGCTGTTTGCAACGCGAAGAAAGCAAGAGACGAGAACGTTGACCGAGTTTGTAGGAAGACCGAACTGATTAATATAAAATCTTTCACTTAAGAAATAATTCTTTCGTTTCTAATATATCGAATTAATTATTTATTCGATTTAAATTCTACGTTAATTTTATCTATTTAATATAAAGCATATAAATATCATCGATTAATTATCAACGATGAATTAAACGTTACGTTAGTGTTAATGATTATTATTGGATCGATCGAAATTGTACGTGAAAAATATAAGGAAAGGGAAAGAATTGAAAAGAAAAATAAAAAAAAAAAAAAAATAAAAAAGTAAAAAATAAAAAATAAAAAATAAATGATAACGAACGAAGGATAAAAAATATTTTTATCGATTATCTTCCCATTTCGATTCTATTCATAATTAATCAACTTGAATTATCACGTCGTGCATAAGGAAAAATAAATAAATAATTTGAACGAGAGAGAGCGAGAGAGAGAGAGAGAGAGAGAGAGAAAACAAAAAAAATATATATTATATAAAAAAGAAAAAAAGAAAAAAAAAGGAAAGTATTACTATCAGATGCACGAATGATATCGATAATCTCTTTTATACATCGTCCTCGTCTAATCATCTAAACAAAAATAAAAGAATAATATATTATGGAAGGAATTTTGCAATTTTTTTCGTAAAAAGAAGAAGAAGAAGAAGAAGAAAATGAAGAAGAGAAGGAGACAAAAAAAAAAAAAGAAAACATCATATCAATTATATTCTATCCATGGATACTATTCAAAATCGACGAATATCGTTCGTCGAATCAATAACAAGGGAAAAGAAAAGAAAAAAGAAAAAAAAAAAAAAAGAAAAAAGAAAGAAACAATAACAATAACAAATAACAACAACAACAATAACAACAACGATAATAACAATTTGTTCTTGAACGGTCTGTTTCCTCCGCGATCCAATTTAAAACACGGTACGAAATGATCTAGACACGATGCGCGATGGATCGCGCTCGAGTGATCGAGTCCAACATTCCTTTCATAAATACATATATACATATATACATACATATATGCATACATATATATATATATATATATATATACATGCATGCATCCATGAATCCATATACACTTACACACACATATATATATATATATGTATATATAGACTGGGTACATACATAAGCGTGATATTCACATTCGTATTTGTGGTTGCATGAACCAAGCACGAACCACATGCCGATTAAACCGTTATAACATGTGTAAATCACGGGAATAAGAGGCAAACTAATAAACTGTTTATATGTGTATATATAATATATATATATATATATATATGTATATGTGTATGCGTGTATGTGTATGTGTATGATAGGAAGAGAGAGAGAGAGAGAGAGAGAGAGAGAGAGAGAGAGAGAGAGAGAGAGAGAGAGAAGATGACTCTTGAAGGAAGAGAAGACGGTTGCCTCATCGCGTATAATAATCATCTTGCGTTTTATAACCGGTGCTACAGGAAACAAGAAGAAGCGAAGAAAGTAGGCGCGTCTTTGAGTGTTTCTTGAGTATGTATTTGTGTGTATGTGTATATGTGTGTGTGTATATATATATATATATATATGTGTGTATGTATATCTGTGATCAAGCGCATATGGACAACATATTCATTTATGTATTTGCAAATGTTAAAGACATTGACAATAATTCAAACTATTTTTAATATCGTTTGACACATTACTATGTATTATTATTTTTCATACTTGATTATTATCATGAATAATTATAATAATAATAATAATAATAATAATAATAATAATAATAATAATAATAATAATAATAATAATAATAATAATAATGATGATGATTATGATAATAATAATAATGAGATATATTAGGTTAAGAGATAATAATGTGAAATTATGATAAAGATTGTTTTTCTCCTTTTTTTTTTTTTTTATCTTATGCCTTAGAGAATATCATTGAGATATTATTACTGATCGAATAATTTCGATTAGGCGTTTTAATGTTTACACTACACCGGTATTTGTATCGTGTATTTTT
>NC_060975.1:2567415-2569915 GCF_910589235.1 Vespa crabro
CTCTATTTTTCTCTCTCGTTACTTCGCTTCTTTTATTCTAAAAAATTTTTCAATTCTTTAATTTTTCTTCCCTTTTCCTCCCTCCCCCTCCACCTCCCCGCCAAACTCCCCCCACCAATCACCCTTCCACCTCATCCTACGCAGCTACGAGTAATTCGAGACTCTTACAAAAAATATGCCTTCGAGCAAATTGCAATCTAATCGAAAACGTGATATACGCTTCCATATATAACGGGTGAAACAAAAGTTCTTGATAGATATGTAGTATATATAAGTTTGAGATGAATTTCATTATTTACGAGTACATTGTTCGAGGCTAATTTTGTTCTTTTTTTTTTTCATTTTTCCTTTCCTTCTTCCCTTTCATTCCTTCTATAAAAAAAAAATTTGAAAACTATTAATTCAGGTTCTACGATCAATCGAATAACTATATTGGTAGTGTATTGTGATCATAATTAATTCATTTGAAAAGTCATTTTTACGATAATATCGATTAATACGTACGCTCGTGCGATAATTACGATATCATTAATTAAAAAGTGATAATATCGTACGACGAAAATATAATTAATAATAAAAGTCAATTATTTAATTTATTATTGATCTAACAATTGTAATTATTATTATCAAACTTACGAATAGTTCGAATTAATAATCATACGTAATCGAACGTAAATCAAACGATTAAATTGATAATAATTAAATAAACATAAGAATTATATTTTCATAATGATATACGACAAGAGAATAATTATTTTTATAAAATATTAATTATTAAATTAATCTTATAATTTATCTAAATTTTTTCTTCATGAAATTAAATAATATTTGTATATTATTTAATATATTTAAATAATATACGTGTATATTGTTTGTTAAATTTTTTTAAGGGTTGCGTTAAGAATAGGGAAAGCCATACATTATAAATATTTTTCATTATGTGAAACGAGAAAAAAATAAAAAAAAAAAAAAAAAAAAAAAAAAAAAAAAAAGGAAAAAAGAAGAATTAGGAGAGATAATAATGACAGTGAATATTGTAATGTACGTGTTTGTAAGGCTGTTCCCATTGTAACCTTTAGCGGTGATGTTGCATCTGCTAGAGGTTAGAAGAAGAAGAAGAAGGAGGAGGAGGAGGAGGAGAAGAGAGGGGTAGGAGGGGGAGGAATGCGAACGGAAAAGGGAGACCAAACGGCTTCGAGACAACGGCTTCTATTACGAGACTTAGAAATATGTGTTGAGCGCATAACTAATAATGACGTTTCAAAATTTATTATTAGTAAGTGATTAGAAAGAAACGACCAGGTGAAGAGAGAGAGAGCGAGAGAGAGAGAGAGAGAGAGAGAGAGAGAGAGAGGAAAGAAAGAAGAAGAAGAAGAAGAAAAAAAAAAGAAAATTTTTATTTCAATTTCTTCGATTCACTTGACGTTCCAAAAATAATTTCTTTTTCTTTCTTTCCTTTTCATTTTTACGTTTAATTTTTTTCCCCTTTTTCTTTTAGTCGTACAGATTACTTATATTTTTATGAACGATCAATGAAAATTTTTTCCTTTTCTCACAAACTATCAAATATCGCATAACGATTGTTATGATTATTATAATAAAATGATGATGATTCTGATTGCGTGCTAACTAAATTATTATTTGTTTTCTTTTTTTTTGTTTTTTTCTTTTAATCACAATTACAATGACAAATGTACAATGAATAATACTTTTATAACGAAGCTATTATGTCAAAATCTTTGTGTGTTTATATTTTGTATTATTAAAATAATAAATAATAATAATAATAATAATAATAATAATAATAATAATAATAATAATAATAAAGAGGAAGATGGAAAAAGAAAAAAGTATATGAATGCATAAATATTTAGATTCGAATTAATTCCAATGAATTGAATTAATTGAATATTAAATAATATTCTCTTCGCGATCTTTAAATGTTGCTCGATTTTATATATATATATATATACAAATATATATACTTATTAATTTTTTTTCCTATTATAAATTAATGAATGAACTTTTCTTATTAAACATATCGACGCGATCTAATAATAATTTTCAATGATACAATAGTATTCCACGTTATTATATATAATAATAACGATGACATTATTGACGCAGGTTATATTTTTCTTTTTTTAATCGAACAATTACGAATATATACGATAGATAAATATCTGAATACGAATGTTATTAATGATAAAAGGGAGGACACGTTAAAATGTAATTTACTTAAGCCAATTTTAAAACATGTAAGATACACGAATATAATCCTACGTTCGTTCTTACCTGATTATACATGGCAATTAATTTTCTTTTAAAAAGATTCTTTTTGTAATGCACATGCTGCGAGAGTGCAATACACCCTCTCTCTCTCTCTCTCTCTCTCTCTCTCTCTCTCTCTCTCTCTCTCTCTCTCCTTTTTTTTCCCCTGCATTTATCTCCATTTATATTACACGCTTATTTTGCCTCCGTTAACGTCACATTATTTTCA
>NC_060975.1:2572415-2574915 GCF_910589235.1 Vespa crabro
AATTTATAAAAATTTTAATTTTAATTTAATAAATTAATTTAATAAAATTAAAATTTTACTTTAATAAATTAATTTAATAAAATTTCAATTTTACTTTAATAAATTAATTTATTAAAATTTGAATTTATTAAAAAAAAATTTATATAAATTGAATTATAATAAATTTGATCGAAAATAAATTAAGATATACGTGATGTAATATCATTTAAATTTTATAAACTTTTACAAATATATTTAAATATTTTAAAGATTTTTTTAAACAAAAGTTTTCGTTAAAATGTTTATGAATATTCTCAAAGGTAGGGTAAGCGTGGAAACGGTACCTCGAGCGTGATCGCACGATATCCTTCCTCCTTCATCTCCTCCTCCTCCTTTTCCCTCACCATCTCCTCCTCCTTCTCTTTCACCTCTTTCTCCTCCTCTTTCTTCTCTAAACTCTCGACACGATGTTACACGATAGAGCTCAGGAAAAGATTTAAATACAAATTGGTTAACACAAGAATTCCTTCGTCCTTTACTTCGTCGTAGATCTTATAAACCAATCAAAAACATCAACAAAAATGTATACACACATATATATATATATATATATATATATATATATATATATGTGTGTATGTGTGTATTCCTATCTATACAAAGGAAAGACCTTTCATATTTAATTCATTCATATCTTTTTTTTTATACTTCGCGTATTAAGAAATAAGATCTGTGTAACATTGTTAAATGTAAAAATGACTGTTAAAATGTAAACATATATTTCTTTTCTATTTACATTTTCTAAACATTATTATTCCATAATAACCATTTACTTTGATACAAATCTATTTACGTGTTATATATTAAAGAATTTTAAATCTAAGTGGATTGTATTATTAAAAAAAATTAATTAATATTTTCCATTGATCGTCATATAATATTTTGATCTTACAATATTATATCTATTCTTTATGTAACAATATTATTATTTACGATGAATATAAATTAGAAATATTCGATACTTAATATATATATATATATATATATATATATATATATATATATATATATATATATACATATGTATATGTATATACTTCGTATAGACTAGTATGTGTGTATATAAAAAAAAAAAAAAAAAAAAAAAAAAGGAGAAAAAAAAAACCTATTAAATTATAAATCATTCATAATATCTCTTATAAAAATGATACAACTTGATCGTTTTATGTACATGATGCATACATGTTCATGTATTTAACTGATATAATAAATAACTTTAACGTGTCCTTGAAAATTAAAAGGATGAACGTGTAAAAGTCACACAAAGAGAGAGAGAGAGAGAGAGAGAGAGAGAGAGAGAGAGAAAGAAAGAGAGAAATAGAGATAGAAATAAATAGGGATATAGAAAGAAACACGTGGACAGATTTGTAATAAGTATAATTTTTCAAGGACAGTTTTAATAAGATGACTATGACTACAACTACGATAAGGACGATCTCACGATTCTCTCGGCTCGTAAGGATAATCATAAAAATAGCTGCGTAATCCTGCGTAATGTTACGCACGGTTACTCTTTTAAGATGTTCATCGAGATGCTGCGAGATAAACGTGTGACTCTCGATCATGCTCATCGCATGTTATTTATATATATATATGTTTGTATGTGTGTGTGTATGTGTAACATTATAGACACATTTATTTACGTTTGTGTACTTATAAATGAGAATAAATCGTTTCTATTTTTTTTATTTTCATCTTTTTATAATCCATCTATTCGAATGTTAATCTTTATGACAAATTTATCCTTCCATTATTCATGCGCACAAGCATGTGAGACAAACGTAAGGATCCATGGAAGAATGGACGAAAGAATGGACAAATGGACGGATGGATATACGGATGGATATATATATATATATATTTATTTATTTATATTTATTTAAAAAATATTTATATATATAAGATTTAGAAAAATATTGGATATTATGATCGTTCAATATATATGATATTTGTATTAGTTCTTAGAAATATATGTGTTTATATTTGTATTATAATTGTGTTTATATTTATATTATAATTATTATATATATAATAATTATATTATATATATATATATAAATATATAAATATAAAATGGAAAATATAAAATAGATAAATAATGTATAAATAATATTGAATAGATAATATTGAATAAATAAAATAAAATAAAATAAATAAAATAAATGAATTTCATTTTTATTTTTTTATTTTCATTTTTTATATTTCATTTCCTTTCCTTCTTCATTTAAAAAATTTTTAATTCATGCTAAAAATTATATAATTTCATACACATATATATTATTATACATTATTGTAATATCTAATTTAAATTTAATTTACTTAATATCTACATTTAGGAAAACGATTTAACAGTAATAATAACGTAATCATTATTGATTAACGACAATATTGCGTATTGATTTCTAGAAAAGAAAAAAAAAAGAAAAAGAAAAAAAAAAAAGAAAAAGAAAAAAAGAAAAAA
>NC_060975.1:2584915-2609915 GCF_910589235.1 Vespa crabro
CACACACACACACACATATGTATCAAATAAATAAATTTATAAATTAGGCACGTTTCCTTAATCATTCACAATTCATGTAACATTACATTCAATAAGTATTATCAAATTATTACTACGGATGTTTCGTTATTAAACAAATTTTATATTAAAAATGAAAGAAAGAAAATAAAGAAAACAAATATATATATATGATATTACATTATGATATTACAATATAATATATCCATTACATGTATATATATATATATATATATATATATATATATATATATATATATACCTCTAAATATAAATGTTATAATAAAAAAAAAAAAAAAAAAGAAAAAAAAAAAAAAAAGAAAAAAAAGAAAAAAAAACAAAAAAAAAACAATAAAAAAAAAATTCAATCCATATCGAGAAAATAATGACGTAATATTTTTTTCCACTTGGAAAGGACGAAATTTCTATTGTTAGATCTTTCTAATCGTTATCGTAACGGTATATCGATACCGTAGAGTTGTTGTTTCTTTTTCTTCGAGAAAAAAAAAAAAGAAAAAGAAAAAAAAGAAAAAGAAGTACCAATTTAAGCTTTAATCGTCGGTACGCGTTAGGTATAGTTCTGTCGTATCATTCTTCTCTCCATCAATTTGAAATTCTTCGCACCGTACCGTCTTACAACAACGACGAAGCAATTCGTCCCGTTAGGCTCCTTTATAAACCAAAGGAGAAGCTTTTGCTTCATTATCATCGGATCTACCATAGGACTTAGAACATACATACATACATACATACATACATACATATATATGTACATACATAGATGCATACATACATAGATGCATACACAGATATATAGGATAGTTTCACTCGAAAATCTAACACACTGTCAGCATAGAGATTCTTTCCAAAGTGGCTCAAAAGTGATATTAGTTCCGATGTGCGCGCGCGTGCGCGTGCACGCGTGCGCGCGCATTCACGTTAACGACTAATTCAAAAAAGAAAGACGAGACACACGTAAACCATACGTGACGACAGTTCGAAACACGATGATTTTTATAAGCCTACGTACATTTTCGAGAAAATAAAGAAAAAAAGAAAAAAAATGGAAGGAAAAGAAAAGAAACACGAGAAAACACTTAATGTAAGCGTTTTGTAAGAAACGAAAAAAAAGAAAACAAAGAAATTGAATATAAACGTACGATGGCATTATTAACGATAAGACAAAAAAAAAAATATATATATATATATACATATGAATGTGTATGTGTGTGTGTGTGTGTGTGTGCGCGCGGTCGTGCGCACACGTATTCGATTGAATTAATTCGAGAAAATTTCTTGCAAGGGAAAATTTTTATATTACGTAAGAAAGAACAAAAATATATATCCTTTATTATCGAACATAATGATATAAAAAATATACGATCGTTTCGATCGTTACGTTTGAATTTTCCCGCGAGCGTATGACGTTGAAAAAAAAATTCCTCAACAATATAATCGATTTGAGAAACGAACAAATTTTCAAGGAAAAATAAAAAAAAAAAATAAATATATACATACACACACACAACACACACACAACACACACACACACATATATATATATATATATACATGTATGATTATAAATATAAATGATGATCAATACGAACGAAAGAATATTCGATAATATGATAATAAATCCGATTATTATATATTTAGACGAGTTTATATATTGATCTGTATTGTATTTACGTATATACATACATATACTATCGTAATGTATATATATTAGATAATAATAAATAACGAATGAAACAATGAAATATAAATGTAAAATAAATGAAAGTATTGTTTATTATAAAAACTTACTGTTTCCACCATATCGAAGCCTCTTTCATATACCATTTCGTCGAGCCGGGCGATCCCTCGGTACGGTTAACCTCCAAATCTTCTATCTCTCTTTCTCTCTTTCTCTCTGTTTCTCTCTTTCTCTCTCTCTCTCTCTCTTTCTCTCTCGCTCTCTTTCTCTTTCTCGGTCTTCTAACTTACAAAAGACACTCACGAAATTTCTATTATAATTTATATTATAATTTAATATCTAAATGAAATGAATTGCGATCTCTCTCCCTCTCCCTCCCTCTCTCTCTCTCTCTCTCTTTCTTTCTCTTTCTTTCTCTTTCTCTATCTGTATGTCAATGTCGTCCTCTATCCTGTACAGAGATCGATTCTTTTCAATTAAAAACAAAACACGATTAATTGTCGTTTACTTTTCACTATGTCCATTCTTCTTCGTTTCACTCCGAAAAGTTTTATACATCGATACATAAATATACGTATACATATGTATATAACTGTATATACATGTATATATATATATATATATTTTTTGTTATTGTTTGTTTATTTTTAAATGTATCTATATGTATATATATATATATATTTATTTCTTATTACTAATTTTCTCGTGATTAAACGTCGATTGAGACACTCGATGACGAACTGTTCTCCGAAACTCTTTTTCAAATATATATATATATATATTTATTTATTTATATATATATATATATATATATATATGTATATATATATATTTTTTTTTGTTCTTCTTTACTTTTCTATTCTTTCATATCTTTTTTCTTTTCTTTTTCTCTTTTTTTGTCTTCTTCTTTACTGTCAAGCGGACCCTTTCGTGCGCCACCACACACACAACGTTCTTATTTAATTCCGACCGACGACCGACCGACCGACCGACCGACCGACCGACTCGTGACTGCGAAGCGGGACCACTCGAGACGTTCGAACTTCCTTCGGAGACTCGAACTACCACCTCTCTCTCTCTTTCTCTCTCTCTCTTTCTCTCTCTCTCTCTCTATCTATCTATCTATCTATCTCACAAACACTCTCTTTCTCTATCTCTATCTCTCTTTCTCTTTCTTTCTGTCTCTGTCTTTCTTGCGAGCAAACGAACGAACGTGCGAGCGAGCGAGCCCGCGCAGGCGCGGAATCGACCGAACTTCGACGATCTCGACCGAACCGAGCGACCTACTGAACTTCTGCTCGCGCATGCGCATTTACGTGACTGCGAACGTCTCGAAAAAGAGGCGCCAAGGGGAATCCATATAACTTACGTTACGAAATTCATTTCTATCGAATTGTACTTTTATTTATTTACTTTTCTTCGTTTTGTTTCGTATTGCTTTTCTTTCTTTTTTTCTTTCCTTTTTTTTTTCTTTTTTTTTTTTCTTTTTTCTTATTACTTTCGTCATGTCATCGTTTCTCTATTTTTTTTTTCTCTGACGTCTTATCGACTTTATCGTTCTATTGATTATATCTATTGGTAAAGATTTATTAGATTTATTTATTGGGAATGAGGATTAACGAAAAGTGTTTATATTATCTTTCGGGAATAATCAATCGTCGCGAATTTTTTTATAATTTTTTCTCTTTTTTACGAACGATTATTTGATCGATCGAAGTTAAAATCTTTGTTAATGTTTTATTAATATATATATATATATATATATATATATATATATATATATATAATTTTTTATATTATATTTGATATACTTATTAATACATTATTTTAATTTACTATTTTTCTTTTTTTTTCTTTTTCTTAAATAATATCTCCTTATAGAAAATGAAGGAGTAAAATGTCGAATTATTTTTTTAATTATTTATTCCATATCATTTGACGTATTCCATAGCATTGGCGTAGTAATTATTTCTTTTTTTTTTTTTTTTCTTAATTCGTTAATACAAATCAATCTAAATAAATAAAAGAGAACGCTATTATTTAATAATTAATGTTTAATATTTTATTAATCGAATTAAGAACGTAAAAGGTATTATTTATTATATTGTTATTTATTTATTCGTGTTTTTTCTTCTTTTGTTCTCTCTGTTTTTTTTTTTTTTTTTTTAATTATTGAAACTACAGAAAAGAAATATTTGAATTACGCGGTTTTTTTTATAAGAGTTAAATATTTCTGACGGCCATTTTCCATTTATCCATGGCGGGAATTATTCGAAACGAAGCATTTCGTTCAATAAATTAACCACGAAAAGTATTATAAGTAAGCACTTATAAACGAAGGTCGACCACATTTTTCTTTTCTTTTCCTTTTCCTTTTTCTTTCTCTTTTCTTTTTCTTCTCTTATTTTTATTTTTTTTCTGTTTTGTTTTGTTTTTTTTTTTTTGTTTTTTTTTTTGTCCAATATTACCTCCCAGAGAAAAGAGTTCAATAACTATAAATCACCATTAACAGTACTGTAAATCAATTTACCTACCAGAACGGTGCGTCGTAAAACAATCGTGTGCTGATCGTGATAGGATCGAATGGAAAAAGAAATGAAGGAAAAGAAAAAAAGAAAAAGAAAAAAAAAATAAATAAATAAAAGAAAAAAAAAAGTAAAAAAAAAAAAAAATAAATAAAAACGAAATAAATCGTCCGAATTGTGTTCGCAAGTTCGATCTGTATTTATGTAACTTACTCTTGTAAATTAGAAAAAGAAATTAAATACACGATGGATCTCCTCGATTTCAGAAATAAAAAGAGAAAAGAGAAGAAAATATATATATATATATATATATATATATATATATATATATGAAAGAAAAGAAAACATGAAACATAATGAAACGAAAAGATCGATAAAATTATTGCACAATTAATAATAATGAATAAATGTATATTTTATTTTGAATGAATGAATTATTATTATTATTATTATTATTATTATTAATTATATAATTATATGATCATACTTTGCTCATAATTAGGTATTATTATTTATTTATTTTCGTATTACTTCTTATGAAAAATATTATTTTGTTTAATTTACTTTTTATCACATGATGCACACACACACATATATATATATATATATATATATATATATATATATATATTATAAAAAAAAATTATAAACAAAAGATCCGAGTGATATTTAAAATTTTTTATATCTAACATTGATAATAATATTAATAATATTAATAATAGTAATAATAATAATAATAATAATAATAACAATAATAAAAAATATATCTGAAAACATTAATTTAAAAATAAAAAGAAACAAAAGAGAACATATAAAAAAAACTTCTACATATTTGGTCAAAATTTTTGATTCAATTAATTAATTATTGAATTAATTAATTAAATTAATTTATTGCTAAGATCTTTTGATAAAAATTAAATGTGTCAATGTATATATGAATATTTCGTTACAGTATCTACAATGAAATAATATATAAATAATATCATAACGAATAAATAATTAACATATAAATATTTAGTCATATAAATGAATGATCATGAATAAATAATAAATCGTCGACGTTTGCGTTCGAATTTATTCTGAATATCAATCAATACGCTTGTATCAAAATGTCGACGAATTATAATATATAATATTTATAAATATTTCTAATAAAAATTACTATAGAACAATATTTTCTTTTCTCTCGCGCAGCTCCCTTTTTAACATTTTTTTTCAACATTTATACAACTTAACGATTATTAATAAATAACGATTATTTAATAAATCTAAGGATTATTAATGAAATACCGATTATACAATTTAAATCAACAATAATATCAGAATGATAATTAAAAATGTTAAAAAGAGAAAAAAAGAAGAAAAAAAGAAAGAAAGAGGAAGGAAAAGAAAACTGATTCTCGAATAAACGGAGAAACAGACGGTCAAAAAAAAAAAAAAGAAAAAGAGGAGAGAGAGAAAGATAAAAAGAAAAACATTAAAAGAGAGAGAGAGAGAGAGAGAGGCATCTCTTATAATAATAAAAAATTAATAACAAAAAAGAAAGAAAGAAAGAAAATAATACTAAAATAATAATAATAATAATAATAATAATAATAATAATAATAATAATAATAATAAAAGAGAACTCAGGAAAGGGTTTTAATCGTCGAAAGGAAAAGTTATCAGAGAAAAGAATAGATAAATAGACAGACAGACAGACAGAGAGAGAGAGAGAGAGAGAGAGAGAAAAAGGACAAAACAAAAAAAGAAAAAGAAGGAAGAAAAAAGGAAACGAAAGGAAAGAAAGAAAAAAAAGAAACAGAAAAGAAAAGAATGAAAAAAGGAAAGAAAGAAAAAAAGAGGCAAAGCGCACGTAATAAACAAGAGATAAGTTCAAATGGAAATCGCAAATAGGCAGCCTTGAGATCGACCGAGTAAATATATACTGGTATCTATGTATCTCCTAGCGCGTAACTCGCCCGCTCCTTGGAAACGCACTTTTAACAACGATCATACTCTCTCTCTCTCTCTCTCTCTCTCTCTCTCTCTCTCTCTCTCTCGAGAAACACGCAGGTATTCGC
Organism: Vespa crabro; assembly: GCF_910589235.1. NCBI lineage: Eukaryota > Metazoa > Arthropoda > Insecta > Hymenoptera > Vespidae > Vespa > Vespa crabro. The sequence continues at coordinate 2,591,221 of NC_060975.1, forward strand.
GTGGGCGAATAGAGTCCGCGATTAGATCCGCGACACGCTTCTATTCGCGAGGGCTGGACCGAAGCAGCACCAGCATCAGCACCAACAACACGAGCAACAGAAGAAGAAGGAGGAGGAGGAGGAGGAGAAGGTGGAGGAGGAGAAGGTGGAGGAGGAGGAGGAAAAGAAGGAAGGAGGAGAAGAAGGAATAGAAGAGGAAGGGGTGTAAGGGGATCGGTAGATAGGTAAGTACGAAGAAATGCCCACACAATAGCCCTTTGTGAGTTATGGCGGTGAGAGCACAACGGTGGCGCCGTTAGATATTGTGAAATGGATTCCAGGGGCGGACTGAGAAAACTTTTCTATCCTTTTTTCTCTTTCCTTTTCTTCCGTTTTTCTTTTCTCTCTCTCTCTCTCTCTCTCTCTCTCCCTCTTTTTTTTCTTATTCTTCTCCTTCTTCTTCTTCTTATTATTATTATAATTTCTTTTTTTTTTCTTTTTTTATTATTATTATTATTGTTATTGTTATTGTTATTGTTATTGTTATTCCGGATATACTGGAGTATTATATGAGAAAAAGAGAAAGAGAGAAAGAGAGAGAGAGAGAGAGAGAGAGTGACGTCAATCTTCTTCGCTGGAAACACCCACCCTACCACCCGCTCTTTAACCTCTCTCCCTTCTCTCTCTCTCTCTCTCTCACTCTCTCTATCTCTCTTTCTCTCTCTTTTTCTCTTCCTTTCTCCATCCTTTGTCCTTCTTTTATTCGTCCGTCCATCCTTTCATCCCCAACTCACTCAATGAAAAACTATCCTCATTGACATCCCTATTAATCGATCGATTTCTTCTATTATTTCTTTCTCTTCTATTTTCTTTTTCCATTCGAACGATCGAAATTAGCGGTGTTAAATATATAAGTAACTTAGTTACTTAATTACTTAGATATTTACTTATGCCTTTCGAAGATTTCTTTTTTATCGAAGTTTCGAAATCTCTATCTCTCTTCTTTTTCTTCTTTTATTATTATTATTATTATTATTATTATTATTATTATTATTATTATTATTTATTTATTTATTTATTTATGTATTTATTTACAACGATGTCTTTGTTGTTCTCCGTTTTCTTTTTTCTTTTTCTTTTTTTTTTTTTTCTTTTTTTGTAATTTCTATTGAAATTTTTGTTATAGTTCGTATAAATTAGTAATTTATTTTTTAAAAAGATCGATCTTTCTGTCTCTCTCTCTCTCTCTCTCTCTTTTATTTTTATAATTCTATTTCCTTTTATTATCTACTATTCTCGTTTCCTATTATTTCTCTCTCTTTCTCTCTCTCTCTCTCTCTCTCTCTCTCTCTCTCTCTCACTCTCTCACTCTCTCTTTCTTTCTCTCTGTCCTTTTTTTCTCGTTAATACAAAAAAAAAAAAAAAGTAAGCACGACAATGAATTACCCGTAGGAATTGATTAGTATTGTGGTTTTACAAACAAAAAAAAAATAGAAAGAGAGAGAGAGAGAGAGAAAAAAAGAGAGACAGAGATAGATAGAAGATAAAAATAGAAAGAAGAAAAATAAAAAGGAAAAAGATAAAATTCGATTGGCGGATTGATCGTATCGAATTTATCGTGGATTTTGATTTAAACTATTAAGGATTTATCGATGATGCAGATTTGATATTTCTTCTTCTCCTTTTTTTTTCTTCTCTCTCTCTCTCTCTTTATTTCTTTATTTTGTGTCTACCATTCTTGAATCATTTTTTTTTCCCTATTCCTTCGAGAAATGACGCTTACGTCAGTATCATTTAGAATTCCCCTTACGTAATACCTACTTGTATAATCGATCAGTTTTATTAATAATACGTTGTATATCCTAAGGATGATCCACACGAACTCATTTATCTAGATCATTTTTAGATTTATCGAGTTTGTGATATTTGCGATCGTTACGATCGAAAAATTTAATTGGTCCCTTTTAAACAAGAATTAATTTTATCTCTCATATTTTTTTTCTTACATATATATATATATATATATATATATATTTATTTATTTATTTATTTATTTATTACGAATAAATAACCCTTACATACACTCCAATAACATTATTAATCATATATTTATCTATTTGATCTATATCTATTTATCTCTAATATTAATTATTTATCGATGTATCATTTGTTTTTCTAACTTTATTATAATCATATTAATTAATATATATATATATATATATATATATATATATATGTATATGTATAATGTGCATACAATCATCTCTCTCTCTCTCTCTCTCTCTCTCTCTCTCTCTCTCTTTCTTTATCTCTTTTTTTTATGTTAACTTGTTATACTTTACAAATATATAATACAAATTAAATTACATACATATATTTATATTTATTAATAATTAAAAAAGATTTTTAATATTTATTAATAATTTATAAAAAAAAAAACTTAAATTAAATTTAATACATTATCTATCTATTTATATATATACATATATATATATATATATATATATATATATATATATCTTTCTCCCACTCTTTCTTCCTCCTCTCTCTCTCTCTCTTTTTCTATTCATTGAATGCAAGTAACATAATAATACCTGGATTCATAATCGTCCGTTTACAATCGATAACGTTCACGGCCTATCGACTATATGTACCAGTTCACTAGGAGGTACTTTACCCGCTTCATGATCGGTCATGGTTGGATCGGTCTTTCCTCGTTGCGAAAGTCCACATCCGGCTAACAAATTAATCGTCGGTCTAATAATAATACAAAAAATAAATTTACACACCTCCTAGGATTATCTCTTAATGTTCTTTATTATCAGCTTATTGATAGAAATTGATGAAGAAGAAGAAGAAGAAGAAGAAAAAGAAAAAGAAAAAAAACGAAAGAAAGAAAGAAAGATAGAAATGTCTAAAAGAGAGATATGAAAAAGAAAAATGAACTTTACGAAACAAAACAAAAATATATAAATAATAACGAAGCAAAGAATGAAAAAAAAACAAAAAAAAACAAAAAAAACCAAAAAAAAAAGAAACAAAAACAAACAAACGAACGAACGAACGATTCCTATTTATTTCAATAACAAATATTTTTATTTATTAATGATAAATATTTTGTTAAATAAATGCTCGTGATATATATACAGTATATATTAATGTGTTAAAAGTATTATATACGTGTATATTATGTACTTTTGCTTATGACGAATCCTTAAAAAGGAATAAAAATAAAAAAAAATAAATAAATATATATATATATATATATATATATATATATATATATGAATATTTAAGCTCAATATATAAATAATTAATGATCATTGATTTCTTCATTGTTTACGTCACTCACATCGCGTGCAAATAGCTCATTATAAATAATCGCTCGCATTTATTTAAAATATCAAATTGAACGTGTAAAAAAATATTCGATGGAATAAATGGTAGTCGCAAGAGAGAGAGAGAGAGAGAGAGAGAGTGAGAGAGAGAAAAGAATTAAAAATATAAAAGAAATATAAAGAAAAGGAAAACGAGGATCGCCTTTAAAATTATATTTAATAAAGAAAAAAACATATATATGTATATATATATATATATATATATATATATATATATATATATATATATATATACATAAAATTTCATGATCCTTTCATGAACGAACATTTGTATCTTCCAATGAACATTAGATTTCTAAAACGCCTATACACGTCGCCGTAATAATAATAATAATAAACAAAAAAAAAAAAAAAAAAAAAAGGAAAAGAAAAGGAAAGAAAAGTAAAGGAGAGAAAAGAAAAATAAATGAATATATGAATAAATAAATAAATAAAGAAAGAAAAAGATGAAAGAAGAAAAGAAAAGCTAATAAATTAATATAATAAAGGATAAGATAGGGGAAGGATAGTGGAGGGGAGGAGAGACACTATTGCATGGAAAAAAGAAAGCAAAAAATTATTAAAGAAAACAATTTAGAGAGGATACACGAATGGCGGACTCTTGCGTCAATGAAACGGAAATGAAACTGTGAAAATAAGAAGAGGATAGAAAACATTAAGACGGTAACACTCTCTCTCTCTCTCTCTCTCTCTATATATATATATATATATATATATATATATATATATATATATATATCTTCTCTTTCTTTCTTTCTTTCGATCTCTCTCAGTTATCTATCTATCTCTCTCATTCTCTTCTCAGATGAATATTGTGAGAAACGCCCGGTAGATATATAAATGTGCTTTTCGTTCCCCGATGCTGACGTTCATAGCCGTCCGGACCGTTCGCATTAACGTCTTTACGCCTGTGAGAAAGCTCGGAGAAAGGGACAAAAAAGGAGAAAGAGAGAGAGAGAGAGAGAGTGTGTGTGTGTGTGTGTGTGAGAGAGAGAGAGAGTGAGATAGTAGGAGTAAAAAAAGAGTGGGAAATGAATTTACGTCGGAGATGTTAAAGAAACGTGGTCCTTTACGTCGCGTGCGAACTTATATACTTTACGTAACATTTTTCAAACTTCTTTCTCTTTTTTTTTTTTTTTTAGTTTCTTCCTTCTTTTTTTTCTTTTTTTTTCGGTTCTTTTTTTTTTCTTTTTTTTTTTTTTTTGATGTTAACGAAGTAGAACTCTTCGACAATTGTAATTATTTAAAGTATTTATCGATTATATAGTAATTCTTCGGATCGTATATTAATCTTTATTATTTATATATATATATATATGTATATATATGTATATATATATGTTTTTTTTTATTTTTATTCAAAAGTTCATAGTAAATAAAAATAATTAATTTGTATATATATATATATATATATATATATATATATATATATATATATATACATAAGAAAATTTTTATGCCCTTTTTTTGTGATCGATTGTTCAAATTTTATATTAAAAAATAATTTCCCTTTAATAATTATGTTTTAATGTCATTGAACGACAAAAATTTTTTATTATATAATATTATTATTATTATTATTATTATTATTATTATTATTATTATTATTTTTATTATTATTATTAAATTATTAGAAACGAAATACGTAATTATATTATTTATTATTCTATAAAGCAAGATTTTATATTATGACTTTTTATATATTCACATATATTTAAAAAAAAAAATATATATATATATTATAGTATATATATAATATACTTAATAATATATTACTGTAGTATATATTAATATATATACTATATATAAATATTTTGATTTATGATAATCTCTCTAATTCAATAAATCACACCAGATGAAAAAAAGAAAAAAGAGAGAGAAAGACATATATATATATATATACATATTATTATATATTATATGCAGTACATAAATATTTTTACTTACAATGATCCCTCTAATTCAATAAATCATATCAAATGAAAAAAGACACAAAAAGAGAGAGAAAGAAAGTGATATCGATATATATTGATATATATTACAATATACAAGTAATCCATACACACACACATATATATATATATTAAAGTATAATATATATAGTATCCAAGTATATCTACATATAAATATTTTAATTTATGGTGATCCCTCTAATTCAATAAATCATACCAGATGAAAGAAAAAAAGAAAAGGAAAAAGAAAAAACGAAAAAAGAAAAGAGAGAGAGAGAGAGAGAGAGAGAGAGAGAGACAGAAAAAAAACAGAAAGAGAAAAATCTTTCAACGATACTCCTCGTACTCGCTAGTTTCCTTTTTGCGTAGGACCCTATAGCAAGGATAAGAAAGGACGAACGAAAGGGTAAAAAAAAAAGGGTCATCTTTTTCATCGTCGATGAAACATTATCTCTCGTCGAATGGAGCAATAATTGTCCACTGGAAGCAGACTCTCTCTCTCTCTCTTTCTCTCTCTCTCTCTCTCTCTCTTTCTCTCTCTCTCGTTCTCGAAGATATCCCATTGTTCGAAGGATCCTCGCTCGAGATACCAAAGATTTTTCATCGTCGTTGCATCTTCGTAACGTTCGCGTATTGCGACTACCTATATATATATATATACTTTACTACACATACATGCATATATACATACATACATACATATATACATATATGTATGTATATGTACATATATCTCGCGAAAGGTCCATGGCGAACACCATTAAGTACCGTACACACATGAAACTTTTCTACTTGATACGATAGTACATATATTGTAATACAGTTTATATATGTGTAAGCAACGAAGAAGACAAATTATATATATATATATATATATATATATATATATATATATATATATATATATATATATATATATATATATACAATTTTCTATGTATATTAAATTATCGAATTGATTGAACCTATTCTATAATAATAATCATTATTATTATAATATCTATAATAAAAATGACAATAATAATATTACTATTATTATATAATATATAATAAATAATATATTATACATGATAATATATAATATTATTAATATGTAATAATAATAACAACAGCAACAACAATAACAATAATAATAACAATAATAATAATAATAATAATAATAATAATAATAATAATAATAATAATAATAATAATATTAATAATACTCGTTTTAATAAATTATTACAATTCATATTGATTATGCAAAGATAATAAACACGATTATGTTAGATATGTATGCAGATACGTTCGGTATTATAATTTAATCGCGACGATATTTTCCCAGTCGGCGAGTTGATACAAAGTTGCATCTCTTACACAGCAGGAGGGAAGATGCCCTCTCTCTCTCTCTCTCTCTCTCTCTCTTTCTCTCTCTCTCTTTCACTGTTGCACGCAAAAGAGATTTATTTTCTTTCCGTTGATTTATAACATCGATTTCAATTTTTCACGGCCGTCGTCGCTCGAATCGCGCGAATATCGTATCTACCTAACTTCGTAATCTTAAGATTGCACAATGTAACTCTCTATGTGTATGTAACTACGTAAACGCGCGCACCTTTATGTATGTTTGTATGCGTGTACACACGTATGCATCTACACGTACATGTATGCATTAATTAATTTGTACATTAATTATACGTAATTACATATTAAGTGTAAGCACGAGCGTGAAGAACTGAAAATTATATATATATATATTTTTTTTTTTTTTTTTTTTTTTATTTTTCTCACGTGCGCGAACGAACGAAACAATTTTTCGAAATTGAAATTCTATGAAGAAAGAAATGAAAAGAAAAGAAAAAAAAAAGAAAAATTACATAAATAAATAAATAAATAAATAAATAAAATGAACAAAATAAAAAAAGAAAAACAGATCGATTGAAAGGAAAATCATATACAATTCTTCACGTACACGCATAGACACACACACACACACACACACACACACACACACACAGAGAGAGAGAGAGAGAGACAAACAGACAAACACACATACACACGCAAACAGACAGACACACACATTCATAGACACGCGATTGAACTTTTTCACGTTTTATTGTTTCTTTACTTGTTTTTACTATTAAAAGGAAAAAAAAAAAAAAGAAAAAAAAAAAAAGCAATTAAAAACGATCGAAACCAAAAACAAAAGGGGCATTAAAAGGTTGCGATAATTAACGAAAGTTAATAATAATCATTAGATATTGGCGTTAATGAGATTTGATCGTTCGATCATATCCCCCATCGTCATAATTTAATAATTAGAATTTAAATAAAGATAATAACTGGCCATTATCTCTTGCGTGCACATGCACGATACCAAATGGTTCGATTCGTTTATTCTAGTAAAGAGAAGTTTGTAAAAGGTTACGACAGACCACGTTCGCAATTCGTATCGTAACCTTTTCTAAGGTTCTGTCGCAACCTTTTACAATATGTTCTATCTCTCTCCTTCTCTCTCTTTCTCTCTTTCTCTCTCTCTCTCTCTCTCTCATATGTATATATATATATATGAATACGTAGTATTTATCGTTTAAAATTAATATTTCTATAAAACCCAACTAGTATCTTTTTCTAGATCTATTTTTGATTTATAGATCATTCGATCTGTGAATCGTAATCTCTCTCTCTCTCTCTCTCTCTCTCTCTCTCTCTCTCTCTCTTTCATGCTATCTCTTTTTCTTTCTTCCTAACACTTCTGTTTTCTTCTATCTTTTCTCTTTTTTTCTTTCTTTCGTATTTCTTTCTGTTTGACTAATAAATATCAAAAATATCAAGAAGGCGTTTGTTTATGATGAATGAAACAATCTCGAACGTATGATCACGATATATTATTATATACAATGATTAAATTAGAATATGATATATATTTATGTATTTTATGTATGCGTGTAAACGTAGAATTGCACGTATACATGTTTATATCATAAATATATGCTTACATTGTTTATGAAATATAATATATGTATTTTGTTTTTCTTTTTCTCTTTTTTCTTCTTTAAGAGAATTAAATTCCACGATATTACGATCTTTATTTAATTATCATTTATTATTGATAATAATTAATCCGTTATAATTATATAATATCGATCGATAAAAATTTTTTCTTTATTTATTTATTTAGTTGAACATTTTTTTTTTTTTTCTGATATTATAATCATTCATAACTCGATATCATACATATCATTAAGACGAGATAATATCGTTATAATTAATTAATCGTTATTGCAATTAATATTAATAATATATAATTATAATGTATAATAATTATTATAACATTATATAACTTTAATATTAATGATAATTAATCTCTCTTATGATCATGATATTTGTAATAATTATTACGATATTAATGTAATATTGATAATGATATTACTATGATATTATCTGTGATATCGATAATAATGAATCCATTATAATATAATTAATTGATTATTAATTCTAAAATTCGATTACAAAGATATAATTATTATCAATTTACAATTCTGATATGATGTTATAATAATTAATATTCCATAAAACGACATGACTCAAGAGCATTATCAAATTTTATGTAAGAATTATCATGAAAATAATCAGTTTAATGGTTAAATAAATAAATAAATAAATAAATAAATAAATAGATAAATAAATAATCCACGGTTATGTCTAAAAAAAAAAAAGAAAAAAAAAGATGAAAAAAAAAATACAATTATAGAAAAAGCAAGACGAGAGAAAGGAGAGAAAAACAAATTGATTATAAAATCAAAATGGAAAGGGGAGAACAAATTTAAAAAAAAAAGGAATACAAAATAATAAAGTTCGCAAAATAACAAAGACGAGAAATTAAAAAAAAAAAAAAAAGAAAAGAGAAAAAAGAAAGATTAAGGCAAAGAAAACGAAAAAAAAAAGAAAGAAAGAATAGATATAAGAAAGAATAAAAATAAAAGGGGAAGGTGAGTAAATAGAAAAAAAAAGAAAAAGGAGAAAAAAGGGGAGAACAAAAGAAATCGAGCAAAAATAAAAGTAATAAAAAAGAAAGGTAGAAAAACGAATTGAGATAAAATAAAAATAAAAAAGAAAATTAAAAGAAAGAAAAAAGATAGAGAAGAGAAACGAGCGAACGGAGATGAATAACAGAAGAGATAAGAAAAAAAGAAGACAAAAAAAAAAAGAATAGAAAAAAAAAGAAGAGAACAAAAAAAGAATAGAAAAGAAAAAGTAGAAAGAAGAGAGAAGAGAGAAAAACTTCACGATTTCGTTCCTCACGATCATTCTCGATCGTTCCTCGATCGTTGTGAGACGATCCTTAAAGAAAGGAGAAGGATCACTGTTTATTGAGAAGAAAGAAGGGAAGAAAGAAGGGAAGAAAGAAGAGAAGAAATAAGGAAGGAAGGAAAGAAGGAAGGAAGGAAGGAAGGAAGGAAGGAAGGAAGGAAGAAAAAGAAAAGAGAAAAGGAAAGGAAAAAAAGTAAGGGACAAAGAAAAAGAGAAAAAGAAAAAAAGAAGAGAAAGGATAGAAAAGAAAAGAGGTCCACCTCTTAACTTCCTCTCTCTCTCTCTTCTCTCTCCTCTCCTCTTTTCTCTCCGTTCTTCGGGTTGCTCTTACCGTGCGTAAATATAGGGCAGAGTACGTACCGAGTGCACCGTGGAGGGTGACCCCGCGATGACCCCCATGCCAGAGTATCCGAACCCAGCCAGACCTGAACAAGAGAAGAAGAACGAGAAGGTAGAAAACGAAGGAAGGAACAAGTCGCCGTGCTAGTCGCCGTACGACCAATGAAAAAGGTTATACCATAGATTCGAGAGAGAGAGAGAGAGAGAGAGAGAGAGAGAGAGAGAGAGAGAGAGAGAGAGAGAGAAAGAGACAGATAAAGATGAAGAAACACAGAGAGAGAGAGAGAGAAAGAGAGAGAGGGAGATAAAGAAGGATGATATTTTCTCATGGTAAAGAGAAAGACGGTGAGTATTCGTCGTCTTAAAGGAAGGGATAAGAAGAAGGATGGAGAATGTTAAAGGGTGAAGGAAGAGGAGAGAGAGAGAGAGAGAGAGAGAGAGAGAGAGAGAGAGAGAGAGAGAGAAGAGACGCTAAAGAGACGTACGTTCCCACACGAACCCCCCAAGATGCGTCCCAGCATGGTCGAGCCCGGACCCCCGATGCCCAGAAGCTGATAAAAACAGCTACAAAACTGCCTACCGGTGTTTTCTGCCTTTTGCTCCTGCATTACTCCCTCACCCTATCCTTTCCCCTCCCCCTCCCTCTCCACTTCCCTCCTTACCGCCACCTCTTCTTCTTCTTCTTCTTCTTCTTCTTCTTCTTTCTTCTTTCTTCTTCTTCATTCTTATGTCTTCTTCTTTCTTCTTCTTTCTTCTTCTTTCTTCATTTTTCATCTTCTTTCTTTATGTCTTCTTCTTTCTTCATGTTTTTCTTTTCTTCTTCTTCTTCCTCTTCTTCTTCTTCTTCTTCTTCTTCTTCTTTCTTATGTCTTCTTCTTTGATCGCAAACACCTACCTCTCTTCTTTTCTTCCTTTTGTTTGTTTTTTTATTGTTATTGTTCCTATCGTTCTTGTTGTTAATCTTCTTCTTCTTCTTCTTCTTCTTATCCATCATCATCATCATCATCATCATCATCATCATCATCATCATCATCATTATTTTGTTCTTCTTCTCATTTTTCTTGTTTCTTCTTCTTCTTTTTCTTCATCTTTTGCTTCTTTTTCTTTTCTTTATAGTTATTCTTTCTAAGGATAATCTTATCCCTTTCTCTCCCTCTCCCTCTCTCTCTCTCTCTCTCTCTCTCTCTCTCTCTCTCTCTCTCTGTCTCTCTCTTCACGCCTTTTCTTCTTCTTAATTATTTTTTTGTTTCTATTTTTTTTCTTCTTTTTTTTTTTTTCTTCTTTTTTCTTCTTTTTCTTTTCTCCTTTTACTTGGTAGAAAAAAGTTTACAATATCTTGTAAAGTTTCTATCTTTTGGTTTCTATCTTTTTCCTTTTTATTTTTTTTCTTTTTTTTTCACCAACGAATTATTCGATTCGATAAATGATTTCTATCGTGAAACGATTACTTCTTTTAATCTATATACGAATATATATATATATATATATATATATATATATATATATATATATATATATATATATAGTATAATAGAAATAATAAATATCCAATTTTAATATAAAATTTAGAATATAATTCGAGATTAATTCGTTTCTTTTCACTTCCTTTTGTTACGTTTATCATTTTTCTTTTTCCTTACTTCTTCTCCTTCTTTTTTCTACCTTTCATTCTTTTAATTGAATCTTTCTTAATAATCTGAAAGATATTGCAGGATACTTTACGCAATTTCTCTTTCTCTCTCTCTCTCTCTCTCTCTCTCTCTCTCTCTCTCTCTCTCTCTCTCTATCAATCTATCTATCTATCCATCTCTATATCTCTTTTAAAGTCACTATCAATCAATCACCGACTTACGTATACCAGTATGAATCGTATGATCACTCTCTCTCTCTCTCTCTTTCCCTGTCTCTATCGACATCTGAATCATAGAAAATCGTCTCTATCCTATCGTTTCTCGTGAGTCACGTTCTGTCATCTCCGGAATCGTAGACGAAGACGAAAACGACGACAACGAGGAATACACCATCGACATTCCCACGGTAGATCGATGTCGCAATCTTCAACATGCGAGGGATTATGTTAGAAAGAAAGAGAGACGAACAGACGAACAGACAGAGAGAGAAAGAGAGAGAGAGAGAGAGAGAGAGAGAGAGAGAGAGAGAGAGAGTGAGAGAGTGAGAGAAAGAGATGGAAAGATACAGATAAAGACATTGGATTACTCTCCTCGATTCGATTCAATCGATCGATCGATCGATCGATCTATACGATCTATAAGTAAGTATACATACAATCATACACAAACACACACACACACACATATATATATATAATATATAGATATATACATGCAATTCGTAGAAACATATTTATTATAAATTCGCACGATGAAAAGTCGATTTATTAATTGTCCGATTTAATAGCGATAATTACTTTGACTTGTCATTTTTCTTGATACCTTTTTTCTTATCTCTACTTAATTAATTCTTTTTCTTCTTTTTTCTTTTTACTTTTTTTCTCTCTTTTCTATTTAATTTCTTCTTTTAACGACTTCCTCCCTCGTCGCTCCTTATCTTCATTTTTCTTTCTTCCTTCTTTTTCGTTCTCTCTTCTTTTTTTCTTTTCTTTTATTTCTTTTTTCTTTTTTTTTTTTTTTATCTTCTATCGTACGTCTACACACGATCTATGAAATTTGACGTGCGAAAATTTTACATTATGAATTCTCTAATAAAGAAGATTTATCGTTCGTTCGATTAACACTGTCGATTACATTTCTTCTTTTTGCCTTTTTTTTCTCTTAAATATTCTAACAAACTTACGATCATTTTGCCAAATAAATGAATGAATTAGTTAATTAAAAAAAAAAAAAAAAAAGAAGAAAAAAAAGAAGAAGAAAAAAAAAGAAGAAGAAGATCGTATAGACAATAAACCAGTACATAGTACATTGATAGGAAATATTAGATAAATGAATAAATATATTTGACGTAGTTAGTCATGATTTATGCTTACGTCAAAGTTATTACTGTACATATATACATATATTCTATATGTATCGTATGTTTCGACATATACACATACATATACACATACATAGATACACACATACATACATATATAAATACATACATACATACATATATATATATATACATATATTAATACATATATATATATATATGTATATATATATATATATACATTCTATATACCATAAAGATACTGGAAACAACATACCCATACATTTGCGATGGGAAAGAGAGAGAGAGAGGTAGAGAATCTTAAGTAGATGCGACACATGCAATTTGCCTTCTCTAAGGTAGTAAAGGGTTAAAATAATGGGTTCTCGTCTATAGTTTTCCTATCCTTACTTCTGTTGCCAAGGTATCATCTATCTCTCTTTCTCTTGCTCTCTCTCTCTCTCTCCCTCTCCCTCTATCTCTATCCCTATCACTCTATCTTTCTCTATCTCTCTACCTCTCTCTTTCTTTCTTTTTCTCTCTCTCTCTCTCTCTCTCTATCTTTATCATACTTTCCAAGGTACATATCTCTACCTTTATTACACAGCCACCCTCGTAGAAATTTCTGTTCGTAGTCTATTATTATTAAAGGCAGCCAGCAAAGAAGGCATACTCTAACAACGTTAACGTACCCTCAACCCAATCTCTTACGGTCTTTGATAAACAATTCAACCTTCCTCTTCATCGTGTGGCATTATAACGCTGAAAACGCTTTTATCGACCGTCTCTCGCAAATAATAGCACTCTGTTACATAGCCACCGATGTTATAGAGAAAGAAAGAAAGAAAGAAAGAAAGAAAGAGAGAGAGAGAGAGAGAGAGAGAGAGAGAGAGAGAGAGAGAGGGAGAGAGAAGAAACAATCTATCGGTTCGTCGCATTCCTCCTCTATCATACTGATTATTAACGACAAAGTTATTATTATATTTTCGTTAGATTATAGATTAAAGATTTTTGTCATAAATTATTTTCTTCCATTGGCAATGGTATATCTACTGGGTGCTTTAAAAGTTATCCGTCTATTCTAAAATAAATCGTAATATTTTATATCGGACATTTATTTAACATATCGATCGCTCGATAAAAATCGATAAAAACGATATAAATTAACGATTAGGTTTGATAATGTCTTCTAATGTTTTCGATATATATATATATATATATATATATATATATATATATATGTTTTGTATAAATATGTTTTATTTAAGAATATTTGTGCGATTTCATTTATCGAATAATTTCCTCCTGACGTTTATATATTTATTCATTAAACTTTTATATTTATTTATATATGTATATGTATATGTATATGTATATGTATGTACATATATATATATATATATATATATATATATATATATATATATATTTCATCTTTCAATATTTTTAATTTTTAATTAATATGTATTTTATATATATATATATATATTTTTTTTTTTTTATTTAATATGTATATTTTATTATACACGTATATATATATGATTTAAATTAATTCACTTACAGTATCCTTCCAAATACAATCTCATGAATTTATATATGCATATGTACAATATATACATATATATGTATTGAATATATATTAAATATATTGAAACATAAAATATATATATATTTATGAAATACACATTAAAAGTATTGAAACATAAAATATATATATATATATATATATATATATATATCGTTGATTTTATGATGTCAGAAGATCGACATATACGACACCTCATATATAAAATACATTTAATTGCTCAACTGATATTGATGGTGTTGATGATAAAGAGAGAGAGAAAGAGAGAGAAAGAGAGAGAGAGAGAGAACAAGATAGAAAAAAAAAGAAAAGAAAAGAAAAAAAGAAAGAAAAAAGAGAATTCTGTGCGTTGAATTCTGATGTGTCATTAGCTTTGCCTGAAAAAGGTTAAAGAATTTTTTTTAACTCGGCGCGCAACCAGACTCAATTAAAATAATACAAGTGTTATATTCTTGAATCCGATGTCTCATAGGAAAGAATGTTTAATTAATTCTACGACTATGTTTATCTCATATCTTTTTGTGGTTTATTAACCATTGATATTAAAAATATCATCATCATCATCATCGTCATCACGAGCATAATCATGATCATGATCAGATTATATGGAATATATAATAGTTGATTGGAAAAACCCAAGAACCACTAATACTAATAATAATACTACTCTTGCTTTTGCTTATCTACTTGATTTTCCATTCTTCTCGATCATTCTTAAACGATACGTCTCGATCGAGGATCGATCGTTCGTATTGTGATCATATAACTCGTCGATTATACCAGGAACGATTATAAACATAATTTCATTATTTACTATATTGTAATATATATATATATATTCTTTTGTTGTTGTTGTTTCAATATTTTTAATATGTATTACATATATTATTATTATAGCAATATATATATAGATACATTATGTATACATTATTATAATGCAATTTTATATTATAATATATAAATATATATTTATTAATATATTATATGTATTTATATAATTTTATATTATATATATAATTAATATTATATATATAATATATATATATATATATAAATATATTTAATAGGTGTGAAAAATATTTTTTTATTATCATTTTATTTATTTCAAAAGTTTGATGGATTATTAAATTTAAATAATTTACATTGCAAAATCGAATTCTAATTCGACATTCGTCCATCGGAATGAATTCATAAATTCAAAAGAAAAAAAGAAAAGGTATAAAAATGACCGACAAATTCATCAAAGAGTTCTCTTTTATCAAAGATTATTCTTTTTTTGTTTTTTTCTTTTTTTTTTTTCTTTTTTTTTTTGCATTACCTCAACAATCTCTAATTATTATAATCAACTATAGAAACAAAAGGAAAAAAAGTATAAATATATATACACATACATATGCAAAAAAAAAAAAAAAGAAATAAATATTTACGTATTGATTAAAATACAAGTTTTCGTAATTATTCAAATGAATTTTCTAAATTGCTAATCAAAGCAAATTAATAAATACGTCAAGAATTATTTTCAAAATGTTTTGATCGAATGCTTTCAGAAATTTTTTTAAAGATTACGATTAAATTCAGAAAAGATCTAAAAAAAAAAAAATCACCAAAATCGAACTAAACGAATCGCTAAGCAATTCTCTTAAAAATATGATCTCAATTGAATTTTGAAGTTTAACAGAAAAAAAAAAGAAAAAGAAAAAGAGAAGAAAAAAAAGAAATCAATTTATCATCGAGTATTTCATAAAGGTATATCAATTAAATTCTAAAGGGTTAAAGGGGAAAATTAAAAAAAAAAAAAAAAAAAAAAAAAAAAAAAAAAGAAAAACCAAATATATCGGATTCAACGATTTCAATTTTAATTTCCTCAATAGATTTCAAAATTCTCAACAAAGAAAATAGAAAAAAAACAAACAAAAAAAAAAAAAGAGAGAAAAGAAAAGGAAAAAAAAAGGAAGAAGAAATATTTTCAATTGCAAATTCCTCGTAGCAAAAGACAAAAAAAGGAAAAGAAAACAACAGAAAAAAAAGGAAAGGAAAAGAATAAGAAGAGAGAGAGAGAGAGAGAGAGAGAGAGAGAAAACAAAAAAAAAAAAACAAAAAAATTAAAACAAAACCAATAAATACATTGACGACGATAAAGAAAGATTTGAATTATTTCATTCTGAGAAACTCAAAACGAATTCCTTAAGACCAACAAAAATTCCCCAACAAAAATTCCCCAACAATTTTCTTTCTCTCTCTCTCTCTCTCTCTCTCTTAACATTCCCTGGTACAATTCCTCCCTAATTACCCATAAACAAAGAGGCAAAAATTGAAGAAGAAGAAGAAGAAGAAAAAAAAAAGAAAAAAGAAAAACAAGCAAACAAACAAACAAACAAACGGACCGAAGTATACCTAAGTATGAATATCCCTATATATACTTGTGTAAAGAACGAACACGAGTGGGTGTTTTCAGAAGTATCATTTCATCCTTTTCCCTCTTACAATCCTTCTTACCAACCACTTTTAACCTGATGTACCGAATACTATTACAACTACAACAATGACGATACTACTACTACTACTACTACTACTACTACTACTACTACTACTACTACTACCATCACCACTACTATTACTACTACTACTACTACTACTACTACTACTACTATTGCTATGAACAAGACAAATACATATACATACACGACCGGTTGCCCTCCGTTAATTTATTTAAATTGCTCTGCGCTCCTCTCCACGGAGTGGCATGTGGCTGCCCGCCGACTCACAGAAACGATTCGATTCGCCATTGTCGGTTAAAGTTCTTGTTATTTATCGGTACGAAACGTACGTTTCAGGGATTTTCGTTAGAACGAAGAGAACGGCAATCGTGGAACGCGTAGAACGCGAGCTGTATACTTCAATTTATTACTATTTCTCAAGGTAACTTTCAATATATATATATATATATATATATATATATATATATATATATATATATATATATATATATATATACATACATATATATGTGTATGTGTGTGTGTGTGTATGTATGTACAGGGTGGAGTATTTCAAACGTGTGATTGTAACGTTAACATCTTATATAAACTAATAAGATGGGTACTTACGCAGATGACCTTGAAGTAAATATCAGACCATA
Organism: Vespa crabro; assembly: GCF_910589235.1. Taxonomy (NCBI): domain Eukaryota; kingdom Metazoa; phylum Arthropoda; class Insecta; order Hymenoptera; family Vespidae; genus Vespa; species Vespa crabro. Next base: position 2,608,858 of record NC_060975.1, read on the forward strand.
AGTAATCGTTCTTTCAACAAAAAAGAAAAAAAAAAAAAAGAACAAAAAGATTCTTATATCTTTGTATAGAATACGAGAGAGAAAAAGAAAAAAAAGAAATAAATATTTATATTTATATATATCATAGATGTACATATATATTATATGGAACGTTTATAAGATGATAAAAATGACGATCTCTTTCTTTTCTTCTTCCTTTCTTTCTTTATTTATTTTATTTATTTATTTTCTGATATATGTGATCCATTTATACCGATCTTTATGATATATGTAAAATTTCTTAATTTAAATATATATATATATATATATATATTTTTTTTTCTTTTTTTTTTTAAATCAGATCAATTTTATTTCTATAAATCCTTTGACATATATATGCCGATCTCATGAACGTTTATTTATTTCACATAGATTTTAATTATCAAACTTTTGTCTATTTATGAATATTCATTTCTAATCTTATTCGATTATTTAATATCCCTTATTCAATATCACTGAGATTTATTTTTTAAAGCGTTAAATTTTATTTGTAATATATAGAAAGTGTGTATTCGTTCGTTTAATTTTTTTTTCTTTTTTTTTCTTTTTTTTTTTTTTTTTTTTTAGCAAGAGCATAAAGTTTATTCGTCATACGAACAATTGTTGGTCCTTTATAAGATTTACTTACGTAAGTGCGTATAAGGTTTTTATTTTTATTTATTTTTTTTTTTTTCTTTTTTCTTCTTTTTTATGAACATTTATTCACTCTTCAATTTATTGAAGTATGCAACGTATGCAAACGTATCCATTCGTAAATTTCTTTCATAAACATATAATAACGTATATATGGTATATTTAATTTTCAATTTATTTGCAAATCCAATATACTAAGCAAATCTAATATGCAAATCTAATGTACAAATGTCTCCATTATTTTATAAAAATTTATTTATAAGCGCGTACAAAGTATATTTATTTATAGATCCATTTGCACGTATAAATTAATTAGTGCGTGTAAAAGGGGGAAGAAAAGAAGAACAGCAATGGAAAAAAAAAAATAGAGAAATAAATAATAATAA
>NC_060975.1:2614915-2624915 GCF_910589235.1 Vespa crabro
AGGAAAATAAATAAATTATTATAATTAAATGATTTTTACCGTTATAGCAGCACCGAGGAACTGACTGAACGCTCTGGTAGCACCAAGGGCAACGTTAACAACTTGATTTCTAACACCTTCCCCGTTAGCTGATCCGCCATTAGTATTTTGTAATTCCTGAACTGAATTGCCAAAATTGGATAATCCACTGAATAATGGCGGCGGATAAGTCGAGCTAGGTGACCATGTTGTTTGTACTATCCTTGACCTTGAAGTCGTTGGTCTTCTCGTTGTCGTCGTCGTCGTACTAGTTGGCCTTGAAGTAATACTCGTTGATGTGGAATAAGGTCTAGATGTACTCGTCGTTGTCGGTGGTAGCGATACGAGATTGTTATTTAAGCTCTGAATAAATAAAAAAAAATAAAAAAAAAATAAAAAAATATTTGTTCTCTTTAACGAATAAAAATAAAAAGAAGCAGAAGAAGAAGATTCGTAACTTTTTTTCTAAAGTAAAAAGAAAGAAAGAAAAAGGGAAAAAAAAGAAAAATAAAAACCGGACAACAAGTAATTCATTTTACTTACGGCCAATTGTAATTGTTGTCGAATATTCGTAGCTGGGGTCGACGGTTCAATGCCCTGGGCCTTCAATAGGGCCGCCAGGAGAGCCGCGTTACTGATTTCAGGATTGGACGTACTTTTGACCATTGGAAGTTTAGCTTGACCGAATAGAATCGCTCTAAGGAAAGCTTCGTCGTCTTGAATTGACGTTGGCATCGGCGTTGTTACTGATTTCTGATTCTTCGTATCTGTCAAAGGAAAAAAAAAATAAATCAATGGATAAAAATGAAAGAAAGAAAGCGAACAAAAATCAATTCGAATTCGAATTAATAAATTTAATAAATCTTACCGGATTGTTGAATAGCGTTGAACAGAGCTGATAAAAATTTAGCATCGTCCTCGGGCGAATAAGTCGAGGAACTAACAACATTAGACAATCTAGGATTAGGATTGTTCAATAATGGACGTGTCGTCGTCGTCGTCGTCGTCGTCGTCGTCGTCGTCGTTGTCGTTGTCTTAGTCACTGGTTTCATCGTTGTAGTTTCTTTCACGTTGTTAACTACAGCATCAGAAAAGTTGACAACTTTAGGTGATACATATGATTGGGTTACCGAAATAGGCCTTTGAGTGATCTCAACGATTCGACTTGGCGTTGTTTTTATTGTCGATTTAGTTGTAGTTTTAGCCAATGGTTTAGCCGTGGTAGAAGGACCAAAAATATTTCCACCAAATAGGGCTTGCAACAAGCTTGCACCAAGACCTTGAACAGGGGCTGGAGTTGTGCTCTTAGGTTTCGTATTTACGGACTTTGCCGTAACAACGACAATAGGCGCTGTAGTTGTGCTACTGGACACTGAAGCACTATGAGTTTGAGCACTGGCCGATAGATCAGAGATTTTAACAGGAGCTTTTCGATTAATTCCGGATTCCGTCGTTGTAAATGATCTCGAGGTTGACGTAGAAGGTTTCGTTGAAGGTTTCACCGTGGTGGATGGTAACAAGTCGATGATTATTGGTGCCGATGATGATGATGATAATGGTAATGATGATGATGATGATGATGATGACAACGACGATGATGACGAGGACAGTTGTACGGTATTTGGGGGTACATTGGATAATTGAATAGCTTTTGGTGAACGAGTAGGTCCGACGTTACCCAAGGCAAGAGATAGGATCTGTAGAAAAAAAAAAGAAAGAAAAGAAAAAAAAATGATATATGTTGATAATTATACGTGTCATAAGTGTTTTATGATCTTGATAATAAAAATAATATATATATATATATATATATATATATATATATATATATATGTGTATATGTATATGTATATGTATATCTTTCCTTTTTAAGAATATCACGCTGTTAGGTTGAAAAACAAAGTATATTTTACATATATTACGATGATTCAGAGTTATTATTTCTTATTTTAGTTTTTGAAAAACACGAGAAAGGAGTTACATTGAATCGGAAATATCTACTTTATAGAATATCAAATGGAAATAAATACTTGGATTATTTCAAGTTGGTGTTAGTAAGAACGATATAAGGATTGTGCAAATGGTGAAAGGAGAGTTCTTGCATTATAAGTTTCTCGCTTCTCGAGCTGCACCGCTCGATTAGCTGGACGATAATTACCATCCACTTTGCGCACTCCACAGCTTTATTAGTTAATGATGACTTAGGAAATATATATATATATATATCTATACCTTGTGTTTTTGCTCTTACATACGTAATCGTTCTGTTAGCCTTTCCAAACAGAATCCATTTAAACATTTCCTCTCTCTCTCTCTCTCTCTCTCTCTTTCTCTCTCTTTCTTTCTTTCCTTCTTTCTTTGTTGTTTATCGTTTTTATGATATTTAAATTTAGATAAATTATCTGAAATATTATATAATTTTTTATCGTTAGATGTTATACCTTATTGGCTAAAATCTTTTCCACTTCGTTCAGAGTTTTTTGCGTAGTTGGTGCATCGTTAGGCTGTAACTAGAAAGATATTGCATTTATCTATCTGTCTATTCTTTTTTATTATTATTATTATTATTATTATTATTAAAATTAAGGAAGAAAGATTTTGAATTAAATAAAAAGGATTTAATTTACTTACAAGGGAGTTCAAAAATGCAAGATCGTCGAATGTTGTACCAAAAGCATTTTGTGTTCGCATATTTATTGGGATATCATTGGACATTCCAAATGGTGTCGTTCCCATTTCAGGAATGACACTATTTGTTATTGAAGCCTCCGTTGTGGTAATTGTTGTTGGAGCTGGCGTAGTTGTAGCTATTGTTGTTGTTGGAACTGGAGTAGTTGTAACTGTTGTTGTTGTTGTTGTTGTTGTTGGAGCTGGCGTAGTTGTAGTAGTAGGAGTAGTTGTTGTTGTTGTTGGAGCTGGTGTAGTAGTTGTAGTAGTTGTTGTTGGAGCTGGTGTAGTAGTTGTAGTTGTTGTTGTTGTCGTTGGAGCTGGTGTAGTAGTAGTAGTAGTAGTAGTAGTTGTTGTTGGAGCTGGTGTGGTGGTAGTAGTAGTAGTAGTAGTAGTAGTAGTTGTTGGAGCTGGCGTATTTGTAGTGATAGCATTTGCTGTTGATACTGGAGTTGTTGTAGTGGTAATTGTTGACGTAGGCATTGCAGCGGTGATAGAAGAAGACACGATACCAGAAGCCGGTGTAAAAACTTCTACGAAAGGACTTACAGGACGTGCATCGAACATTGGATTACCTTCGTTGGAGTCGTCCTGATAAAATAAAAAAAGAGAGAGAGAGAAAAAAAAAAAGAAACATTAAGACACTGAACTCGTCAGTTATCATAAAGTTACTTTCAAGTTTTCTATACCAAAGTGTTCGATGCAATCGACGCGGTTATTACTGGGGAATTAGTTGTAATTCCAAATATCTGATCCAAAGGATCTCTCCATGGAAATCCTGGAGGTGCTGTTATCTGGCCATTATTAGATTGACCGTTCAATAAATTGTCAAAGGATTGTACCATTCCTGAATTCGATGCTGGTCCTACGTTTGCTGCACTCTATTTTGATTGAAAAATTTTATTATTCTAATGTAATATTTTTTTAATTGACATTTAACCAACATCATCATCCCTTTTACTTACTGCAACTGAATTTATGTTGACACTGACAACACGTGGATTGGTGTTAGGTGAACCATTAGTCCAATAATTAACAAATCTATCCTGTTAATTATAAGAACATAAAAAAAAAAAAAAAAAAGAAAAAAAAAAATTCGATGAAACACGAATGAAACAAATTTTTTTTTTTTCTTTCTTTGCGTTTACCTGTCCAATATAAACTAAATTTTGTGGTTACCTGTCCGATATAAACTGAATTACGTTGACCTCCAGATTCCCTAGACCTACTAGCTTCATCCCTTTGTCGATCTTGAACGATACGACCGCCCCCGCTAATACCATTTATTCGAGATCCCTAAAAAAATGAAGAAAGCTAATAAGTATTTGATAAAGATACATCAACAGAGGCAAAAGTATTCATCGTATCATGTCAAGCATAACTATTAGAAATATCGAAATATGAACTCTATGTGATTAGGTGAATAAAGTGTGTGCCGTGAGGGTGCAAAAAATATTTACAGAAGTGCCGGAAAAAAGAAAAGAAAAAAATAAATAAATAAATAAATAAATAAATAAATAAATAAATAAATAAATAAATAAATAAATAAATAAATAAATAAATAAGTAAATAAATAAATAAATAAAGATAAAAGAAATCCCCCTCCTCCCCCCACCCTTCCTGCCCGTCATCCCCCTCCCACAAAAAAAAAAATCTAATATGTACAAGTTTCTATATAACTCGACATCATGTTTCGATACCTTTGCCTGTTGAAAATAGAACGTCAATTAAATATCATATTCACGATGGAAGAGGCTCATGGAGTTCTATGGGAAAAATTGAATATATTTTTAAAAAATATCAAATCCGATTGCTCGAAATCTTATTATATACAGAAAGAAAATAAGAGAAGAATGAAGATTAAAAATTATCAACGGCATGCTTTCGCAGTGTCATTATGATCGTCAAAACTTTTGACAAATGATAGTGAAATTAATCATAATGACACTGGGAAATTATTAATTAGTCTAGCCGCGAAATTATGTCGAAATTAAATATAAGCGTTAGTATATTACTTATGGACACTGCTGTTCGATCATCCGATATATTTTTATATTGATCCGTTTCGCAAAAGAAAAGAAAAGAAAAGAAAAGAAAAGAAAACAACAAAAAAGAAAGAAAGAAAGAAAGAAAATTTCTATACAAAAACAACAGCAGCATCGCATTACGTATAGGATGGAAAAGATATGAAAGATATGTTGATCCCGAGCAAAATTATTAACGATCGTTGATAGATTTATGATGAACGAATTTTAATATGTGGGATAGAGATACCATTGTATTTGTGGTCGCGACGCTACCAGGGGTACCAAGTGGGCCCAAGAAATCGGCTCCACCTCCGTTTGATCCGCCGATCGCGTTACCAGTAAGTCCCAAATCAACGGTGCCAAAGTTTTGACCATTTGTCATCGGGTTGCCGACGGGTCTACGATTATTATAATAGTTCGGGGCTTGATATTGATTAAAAGTGCCTTGGTTAGCCTGGTTATAAAAGAACACGGGTGGTGGTGGCCTGTTAGTGGTAGTTGTAGTGCTAAGAGAAAAGACAACCTCAACCGGATTGCTTGGTGGATCTGGTATGATCGTGCCATTTGGGAACTTCCGGACCAATCTTCCATCAGGGTAGATACCAAATATTACGTATGGGCTGTCAACGTTTCTAGCATCGATGAGATTATCCTCTGGACGTTTCCTGACGATCGTTTTATTAGGATATATCCCGTATACATGATAATCCCTTAAAGGTACTCTCGTTGACGAGCTAGGACTAAATCTAGGCGCTGGAGTTAATCTGCTACCACCGAATCGACCCAGATACGGTGTTGTGAAAGTTGTTTGAGTTGTAACAGGAGTTACTGATGAAAATGCAGGCATGCTCGGAATAGTCTGAGACATGGTCGTCATTGGCGCTGTAGTCGTAGTCGTAATCGTTGAACTCGATCCTGTAGTCGATGTTATTTCGGTCGTTGAATCCGTCATTGTCGTTTCAATATTCGTATCCATTCTTGATATTGAATTGGACGTTTCCGAGGACGGTGTAGTGGATGTTGGAACGCTCGTAGTACTCGTTGATGCTTCAGTTGATATCAGATTATCATTTATATCAATGTTATCTTCAATAGATTGCGTGGTAGTAGACATCGTAGTCTCAATTGCAGTTGTAGTAGTATCAGGTGGACGATTGGTAGTTGATGATGCCGGTGTCGTCATGGTCGTCATCGTTTGCGTCGCCGTCTTCGTCGTGCTCGTCATCGTCGTCGTTGTCGTTATTAACGTCGTCGTATCAATGGAAGTTGATGTGCCAGATGGAGAGGATTCAGTGATCAAGGAATTGGAAGAGTCTGACGTTGTTGTGGTTGGTGACTCTGTGATGATGTTAGGAATGATGGTGGTTTCGTTCGTTTGATCGAATTGCATTGTTCCTGTGGCTGCCGTCCCTTGGGCAGTTGTTGGCGTAGTATCCTGCAAACGGTCAATATCAGTTGGAATGGTGTTCGTGAAGTCAATGGGCGATGATGGGGGGTCTGTGAGCATTATCGTTGTGGTTGTTTCGATTGCCTGGTTAGTGGTGGTAGTCCCAGTAATATTCGTTAAATCCAATAATTCTGTATCGTTTGTTAGTAAGGGTGAGTTAGTAGTTACCTCTGCATCGTTAACAATCAATTCCGTCGAGGTCATTTCAATTGTTTGGTTAGTTCTGTTGATATCGATCGATTGATTAAGAGCCGGTTCTGTTATGGTTTCGGTAATAATTATTTCAGGGGTTTGGCTCGTTGTGATACCATCATTATTAGCTACCAATTCCGTTGTAGCTGTGGACTCTGTTACTGTAGCGGTTGACATGGGCTCGGTTGAAACGAGATTAGTACTACTGCTATCGTTCGTTACAATCGACTGGGTCAAAAGTTCGAAGTTTTCAGACGATAATGTTGTTTCTGTTGGGTTAACAGACGTTTGACTGTCAATATCTAAAGAAGTCGTTATCGATGATTGATCATCGTTTATCACAGTGGTTGTTGTCAATGATTCTGTTACCATACTTGGGGTGGATGAGATCGATATATCTATACTTTCTATAGGGGTAGTTATCTGGGTCTGGGCCGTAGTCGATTGAAAATCATAACTGAGGGTCGTCAATTCAATATCAGCAGTAGAAACTGTCGTCGTTTCTGTATCCTGCATAATACTTGTAGAACTCTCAGTTATATTTTCAAAATCTTCATTCGCGATAGTTCCTATTTCATTCTCGATAGATTCAGTGGCAGTAGTAGTCTCTAAATTTTCTAACATCGTTCCTAATTCAAAACTTGTCGTATCATTTGTCTGAACGAATTCCATTTCGTTTTGTGTTACGTTAAGGGCTAAACTATCATCCAGAATTTCAGTATTAGTAATCGTTGTTGGGCTTATGGGAGTTGATTCTATCTCATTTTCAGATAGGTTCACCGTTAAAGTAGTTTCCTCTTCAGATTCTGAACTGATCGGTGTTGTCTCTACCTGTTCTGATGGAACTTCGGTAGAAAACTCTTGTACGTTTTTCGTAGTACTATCAATAAGGAAACTTTCATCAGTATTATTCATTGTTGTATTAGAATCAGTAGTGGAATTACTTTCATTATCTTGCATTTTTCTTTCCAAATCAATTGTATTGGAAATATTCTCCAATATAGTTTGAACGAAAGTATCATTCATGGCTTCCGAAAACAGGGACTTCGCGATTGTCATTAATTCTGTGAGTAACGTATCATTAAGGTCATTGGTAATAATGCTTTTTATAGTAGAATCTTGCAAGCTCGTTGACGATAAAGTGGTCATTTCTGTTGCTGTATTAACGGGGCTCTCTGGGGTAGTATTTACACTGGTTTCATTCTCAGGGCTTATCGACGTTTGATTTTGAGTTAGCAATTCTACATCCAATGTTAAATCGGAGCTTTCAGCGTTAGCTGTTGTGCTCGTATCTGTGGTAGAACTAATTTCAACATTATCCAGGGTATTTGTTTCTGAATCAGTAAAACCTACTGCTTCTTGAGTGGACATATCCATCGATAAAGGTGTCGCTGTAGTCGTTTCTCTCAATTCTGATTGGACATTTCTCGAAGATGTGACATCGTCAGAAGTTGTTGTAATTTCTTGTTGCTGAACGATGTCTAACATCATCATCGTGGTACTCTCAACTTGATTATTCAAATTGGTATTTGTATCAGTCGTTGAAGTTGGTGTCTCGGCTGTTGTTACACCTGGAGCCGTTGTTAAAGCAGGCGATAAGGTTGTTTCAACTGAAGTCGTTGTTAAAGTAGGCGGTAAGGTTGTTTCAACTGAAGTCGTTGTTAAAGTAGGCGACAAGGTTGTTTCAGCTGGAGTCGTTGTTAAAGTAGATTGTAGGGTTGTTGTAGCCGGAGTCGTTGTTAAAATGGGTGACAAGGTTGTTCCTGCTATAGCACTTTGCAAACGTGATAAAATATCTTGAGCAAAGTCTATCAATTTAGTACGGAAAGTTGTTACTATTGGTAGATCAGTCGTTGTTATTCTTATTGTCGATGTTTGAACATTCGATTCGCTGCTACTTGTAATTACACCAGATTGTTCTATCGTATTACTCTCGATACTTTCAGTTGACGTTTCCATGGGAGAGACATTAGTCGTAGGCATGATGGATGATGTCTGTGAAGTTGTTGATTCGGTACTGACGATAGTTGTGGTGTCCAGCGCAACTGAAGAACTTTCAATATTTTGTGTCGTACTCGTTGGAATTGTATCAATGTTATTGGACATTTCTGTAGTACCAGACAAATCTAACGAACGACTCTCACTCGATGATTCACTCGTCATCACCATGGTAGTAGTAGACTCCATTGTACCAGATAGATCTGTACTAGATAAATCTGTACTAGATAAATCTGTACTAGATAAATCTGTACTAGATAAATCTGTAGTAGAGTTCATTGTTTCGGTTAAATCTGACGACTGGGTTACAGTGGTTGTAATAACATCGTTCATAGGGGTCACTATCATAGTGCTAGGTTCCATTGTAGTAGTAGAAGACAAACTGTCCGTAATAACGGGGGTAGAAGACATAGTATCCATTGTTTCTGTACTAACTGGACTTTCCTGTGTCGTTGACGTATTCTCAACAACACCAACGCTCGTAGACAAATCGGTAGAGGTTGTCATGTTAGTTTCTATCATTGAATCTGTAATGGTGGTGGACAATGATTCAGTGGGTTCAACGGTCATGGATACATTTAATGACTCGGATAAACCATCCGTAGTAACAGTGGGATTCTCCGTATCCTGGTTTAATTTTTCATTCGATAGATTATCCGTCGGTTGGGTCGTGGTATTGTCTGGGGTCTGTGGGCTCGCGATCTCTAAATTGGGACTCGTTGTGTCATTGTTAGAATTGGCGTTGGTGCCATTGGTGCCGTTAGTTGCGCTGTTAGAGTCTACCTGTGTTACAGTGTCATTAAGTTGTTGCTGTTGTTCAAAATCCCCTTGCTCGTTTCGGACGCTAGCCGATTCCAATGCTTGATAGTATGTTAAAAATTTGGGCTCTCCGGGACTGGAAATATCAATAGGTGGTGGTAGTAATGAACCAATGTTCTGTAATCAGAAAATTAAAGGTGCGTGCAGGTGCTATACATATTGAAATAATGTGCCGTGCTGTAAATTAAATATTTAGATACATCTATATATGTATATATATATATATATATTTTATTTACAATATTTTACGATATGATCAACTGCAATAGAAAATAAAACAGTTCGTTAAATACCGATCGATACAACATATTTAAGCCAATTATGTGAGCATACACCATCTCTTGGTAATTCTATGAACTAGATGAAAAATGGTACGACCTAGGAACACCTTAGAAACATTGCCTGTTACTATAAAATACGCTATGATATACTCTATATCGTTGGTTATACCTGGCAAACTCGTTCTTGAGGTTAAAGATCTCTTTCTCTCTCTCTCTCTCTTTCTGTCTCTCTCTCTTTCTCTTTATCTCTATCTTTCTCTTTCTCTTTCTCTCTTACATGGCTATCTAAGAAACTGGACGTTCACTTATAAAACTTTTTCCACTTCTATGAAATATCTTTAACAACTTTAAATACTAACCACAGATGTCTCCAGATTCATATAATGATTCTTTATTAACGTGATCTATTGGATCAATAACAATTTTAAATGACTTCGTTGAATGATCTAATTGTAGAAATTTTCTTGAACGAATTGAATAAGACAAAAAAAAAAAAAAAAGAAAAGAAAAAAAAAAAAAAGAGAAAAAATGTTCTCCTTGATATATAAAAC
>NC_060975.1:2627415-2637415 GCF_910589235.1 Vespa crabro
AACAAATATTTTCTATCCTGTATAATATAATACCTTGGTATTAGTATCTCTATTAATCGTAAAAAAAAAAAAAAAAAAAAAAAAAAAAGAAGAAAGAAAATTAATAATAATAATTTTATTAATATTTAAATCATTATTTCTTCAAAGATTGTAAAATAAAATTTAAACGAAAATTAAGTAACTATAAATTTGCGAATTTTTTTTTTCATCAACAAAATTTTTCTAAACAAAAATGCACGATTAAACAAAAATACATTATACGATTAGATAGATAATGATAAAAAGAAAAAATCGATTAGATAACTTATCATCGTCATCATCATCATCGAACAAAACTATTATCGTATAAATATAATGAAAATAAAAAAAGAAATTCCTTCAATTAATAATTGTATTAATTTAATCAAATTATGATAGCCATCGATGATAAATACATTGTATAGGAAAATAAAAAAATAGAAAAAAAAAAACAAAACCAACCAACTAACTAACCAACCAACCAATCAACCAACCAACCAACCAATCAATCAAACAAACAAACAAACAAACAAACAAACAAATACACTTACTCCGTTGTTAACGTTACTGTAGGACTCGGCAAATATAGGTGTCCTATTACCCAGAGAGCTGAGAAGTGGCGCTACGGTACTCCGTAGCTGTTCCAAAAGCGTACTGTTACCACTTAGAAAGGCACTTCTTGTTGGATTGAAGATGTTACTGGTTGTACCAGTATTACCATTGCTGCTGTCGGTAATACCAGTATCAATCGAATTGGTGTCGTTGGTTATCCTAACGCTAACCTGAGGCTCCTGCGGTATCGATCGAGTCTCAATCGGCGTTGAACTTTTCAAGGTCGCATGATATTTAAGCGTTTTAGGAGTGATCGCAACGCCCTGAGTATCGTCGACCCTCTCGGTGGTTTCTATCAGCAAGGTATTAGTAGTTGGCAATTCCGAATGTCTACGATACGTAGCTGTTCTTGGTCTAAATTCACGTCTTTTCGATGACGATTGGATCGACGTTACCGTCGTAAAACTTTTCGAAATTTTATCGTAAGGTCTCGTATCATTGATCTTTTTCCTACTATATCTATTTGTAACCGTAGTTGTCCTTGACGTTGTCCTCTGTGGTATCTCATTCCCGTCTATCACGTTGCTCCTATCTCTTAATTTTTTCGTATAACGATCGTTACGAAAGTTGGCCTTGGTTACGCTGTTCAACATTCTCGGTTTCTTCGTTCTACCATCATCTTGTTGTTGTTCGTCGATTTCCGACGATAATTGTTTTCTTTTTGATAGGATCGTCGTTACCGAGGTTGACGTATTAATCCTCTTTAATTCATCCTTCCGGGTATCAACGTCATCGCCATTGTTTGTTATATCCCTTTCGATGAAAGATTTATTACGTCTTGTTAAAAGACTACCAGACTTCAATCCCTTGACCGTACTTCTCGGTGTAACGTTAAAATCTTTCGTGGTTTTCGTTGGTTCGATATTCGTTAAATCTTGAGATTTCGTTTTGCGCGGTTGCGAATCCTTCAATATTGATCCATCGATCATCATCGAGGATACTTCCTCGGTAACTTTGGTCACTGTCTCAACGACGTAATTCGATGTATCCTCGTCAACCGATATCGAGGTTACCGTTCTCTCCGACACAACTCTACCCTTTTTCTGACGTGATTTCCAGGATTCCTGATCGCTACTATCAACCGTCTGATCCTGTTTAACGATCTTCTCCGGTTTTTTATCATCCTCTTCCAATCGACTACTCCTAACAATGACTTTAGCCAATTTACCAATCCTCTTCGTTTCCTCGCCAATCGGCGTATCGGTTGTTCTTAATTTTCCCGTTGATGCCAAAACATTTTCCTGTTCGTTCAATTCAGGCTTAACCAATCTCTTAGCCAATTCTAATTTCATTCTTGATCTTTCTGAGAATGAAACGCCCGACGTTTTTTTTCCCTGAAAAAAAAAGAAGAGAAAAAAAAATCGAAAATCGATCCAAATCGATCCATCGTAAGATTTTTGTTATTAATCAATTTTTTTTTTTTTTTTTTTTTTTTTTTTTTTTTTTTTTTTTCTATGAAGATAGAGAGAGAGAAATAGAACGTTTAGTTAATGGGTTACCCTGGTTATAATGAAGAAATGATCCATCTCCATGAAGAAGGAATCCTTCTCAAGGTCAGTCATAGAAATTCTCAAGGTCATTTTGAGATGATGAAGATCGTCGAGAGAAAGAGAGAAAAAGAGAGAGAGGGGGGGAGGGGGAGGGAGAGAGAGAGAGAAAGAGAAACTTTTTCATTCACGTTTTCTACGATCTTTTTTGACTACTAATATTTCCGACTATTAACTCGAATGATGTGCTATATATATACACACACACACACATATATATATATATATATATGTGTGTGTATGTATTATGTGTTATAATTGTATATGAATAAGACAATATTATAATAGATATGTGTATATGTATGTATGGATTTTTGTTTGTTTGTTATTGTAATTTTTATTTTAAAGGAAAAAGATAAGTCCGATATAACGTAGGAATGAAAAGATCCATCTTGCCAGAAGATTGGCAACCTGTTCGAGCCATGACATCGTCGAGCTGGTCAACAACTGAAACTTTGAAATGTTTTCTTCTTTTTTTCTTTTTTGCTTTTCCTTTTCTATCATCTTTTCTTTTCTTCTTTACTTTTTTGTTTTTTTTTCTTTTTTTTTTTTTTTTTTTTTTTTTTTGTTCTTTTTTTGTATTATCTTTTGTTATTTCTTAAGCTATCAAATCGATCTAATATACTCGTAGAAACAATTTTGATTGTACTACGTATACGTAAGCCATTTAATCTAAATTGTACGTATGTTTTATTTAATTACGTATTATTTGTTCAAATGATTTTGTATTGATCGAATATTCTTTTAAAATTCGATAGTCGATTTTGTTTTATTACACAAATTCTAATGTCAAGTATAAAATAATATATATATATATATATACTTTGTTTCGATGTTATCAGATTGATTTTTCTTATAAACTTTTATAATTGATTTTATATTACAAATACTAATCTTAAGTATATATTATGTATAGTTTATTATAATGATTGATTTTGTTGTATTAAAAATTTTAATCATTCTAATATCAAGCAAAGCTAATATAATATTATAATTTACATTTTTGATTTTATCAAATTGATTTAATATTTTGTAATTAAAATTTTTCGATTGACTTTGTTCTATTACAAATTCTAATATCTCTAATGTATATTTCGTTAATACTTCTTCTAATATTGTATATTTATACTGATCGATTTAATACTATAAAAAAAAAAAAAAATTAATAAATAAAGAAATAAATAATTAAACAAATATAAATCTCCTAGTCGTAAAACTATCATAATCACTGATATAATATTATTATTTTAAAATTGAAGATAATTCTGTAAGAAAAAAAAACAAAAAAAAAAACAAAAAAACAAAAAAATATTAATTCTTTCTAATAACAAATAATCTTCTACGTCTTTCTAATGTATTAATACTAATCTCTTGTTTAAACGTTATCACAAATAAAATGTACAAATCTCTTAGACCACTATTCTAATCATTGACAGAACCATATACCATTTCATACAGAAGAATTCTAATCTTTCTAATACGAAGCACGTACAATACTACCTCATCTAATATTTGTACATAAAGCTAATCTCATCTAATATTTGTACAAAACTAAATAATATTTTGTTTCTAGCTTTATCACTGTACAGTAAGTTGAATGACTATGTATATAAATATAATGTTCATAGATCCATAGATCCATGATCTATCTCACGTTATTTCTTATTTTTCTCCTCGAATTTGTCATTTTTTTACACGTGCATTTATCTAATATAGCAAGAGTGACATATTGACATTTAATGATCTATGATGATCTATTATTTATCTATTGGAATTTCTTTTTTTTTTTTTTTTATTTATTTTATACTTTTTTTATTTCGTTATCGTCGTCGTCGTCATTGTCGTCGTCGTCGTCGTCGTCGTTGTTGTTGCGTATGCATTTATTTAATACTGCATAAAATAATATTACATTAGTATTTTAATGATCTATGATCTATGATTTATCTATTAGAATTTCTTCTATTATTTTATTTCATTGTTATTGTTATTATTGTTCTTGCATGTGCATTTATCTAATATAGCAAAAGTGACATTTTGTATTTAATGTGATCTAAGATCTATCTATCTTCTTTTTTGCATTTTTAATTATTACTCTTTTGTTTTTATATATATATATATATATATATATATATATATATATATTTCATTGTCATTGTTTGTCGTTGTTATTGTTACTATCGTTGTTAGTGTTGTTGTTGTTGTTGTTGTTGGTGTTGTTGTTGGTGTTACGTGTGCATTCATCTAATATAGCAGAAGTGATATTTTGTTTCTATTTAATGTGATCTACGAATTATCTACCGGAATTTCTTTTTTGCATTCTGCATTTTTTTTTCTTCTTTTATATATATATATATATATATATATATATATATATATATATATTGCTATTGATATTGATGTTGTTGGCGTTGATATTGTTGTTGTTGGTGTTGGTGTTGTTGTTGCTGTTGGTGTTGGTGTTGGTGTTACGTGTGCATTTATCTAATATAGCAAGAGTGATATTTTGTTTTTATTTAGTAAAAGCCTGTCAGAGTGATTGTGAGGAAAGATAAATTTTATAATTCGTGCGATTTCGAACGTTCACTTGCGTGTCAATTGTCATGGTCGTCGAGTACATATATAGGTTATCTTGTAAAAGTAATACTATCGATTGATCGAGAGAGAGAGAGAGGGGGGGGAGGGGGGAGAGAGAGAGAGAAAACGATCTACGAAAGCAATCGAAAGATCTATAAGTATAAAGTATATACCACCATTTGACGCCATCTTTTTCCATCTTTTTGCCGATAGAAAAGATCTCTCTGTCCTTTTTTTTTTTCCTCTTGTTTTCTATTTATTTACTTTTCTATTCTTTCCTTTTTTTTCTTCCTTTTCTTTTATCTTTCTTTATTCTTTCTTTTTTTTCACGATACATTAAATTGTCCTTTTATTAAATGTTATAAATAATGATATTATTCATCTACTGCAATAATTCCCTTTTATTTCCTTTCAATATCGTTTTAATCCATTAATATCCATAAATCATTCTAACTTTATTAAATATATAAAAAAAAAAAAAAAAAAAAAATTGTAATGTCGTTAAGCAATGCAAATGCTAATTTTTCATTGAATAAAATATAATTAAAAATTTCTTAATCTCGTTTAAACAAAATTTTCTTCCATATTATTCTAATACCATTAATATCAATCGATTCGATCGAAAATTTCAAAATAAAAATTATAAATTTTGTGCAAAACGAAAAAAAAAATTTATATATATATATATATATCACAATTGACGACATAATTAAGTTCCTTTGTTAAATAATAAATTTTCATTGAAAGAAAAATGTCAACCCTCTCATCGTTATAATTTAATTTTCTTTTCTGATGGACTATTAATACTAAAAGCAATAAGTTTTAATTCTAACGGTAATTAAAAAAAAAAGAAAAAAAAAAAGAAAAGAAAAGTAACACGATTAATTCGCGTTTCAATAAATAAAATTTCCTTCAAAAAAAATAAAAAAAAAAAAAAAAAGAAAGAAAAAAAAACAAAACAAAAAACAAAAGAAAAAAGAAAAATAAGAATGTAAACTTTCTCCGATGCAATTCTTTTCTACATGTATATATGTATATACATTTTTTCTCTTTTTCTAATGCATTCATAATAATCAATCTAAAGTATCTCAGAATAAAAATATATTAATTCCATCCAACTGTCAATCACTTTGGCACAACTAGAATTTTTACTATAAAATAATTTAACTTTCTCCGTAACAATTTTCTTCTATACGTTTTTCTAATGTACTCATACTAATCGATCTAACTCCATTTAAAAGCAAGACCTTATGCAATTATTATAATCATCGGAACGTTTTCATTCTCATTGTTAAAGAAAAGTTCGATAAAAAAGAAGGTTTCTCTCTTTTTACCCAATGGAATATTATTCTACGTCTTTCTAATACCATTAATACTAATCTCGATCTAACATTATCACGAAACAAATGCATTAAATTTTGATTTAATCTGAGATTAAACATACAAAAAAGAAAAAAAAAAAAAAAAGAAAACATAAAGAAAACAAAAAAGGAAGAAAGAAAGAAAAAAAATGTTCTAAACATCTAACAAAAATTCTATTACAAATATTAATAATAATAATAATAATAATAATAATAATAATAATAATAATAATATATATATATGTATATATATGTAAATGATATACATATTTTTTTTATAATGTACATATATCTAATACTAGTACATACATTTATATACATATATATATTCTATATATTTTTTCTTTGTTTCCTTTTTTAATAATGATTTCTATACTTTTATTTATAAATAAAAAAAAAAAATATATATATATATATAGAATATTTGTATCGATCATTAAAAAATTAAATCATTCGATCAATGATCTTTCTCTCTCTCTCTCTCTCTCTCTCTCTCTCTCTCTCTCTCTCTCTCTCTCTATCCCTCTCTTTTCTCCTGAAATCTCAATATTTGACTTCCAAAGAGTATAAAAAAAAAAAAAAAGAAAAAGAAAAAGAAAAGTGGAAATAAACGCGAGACCATAACGCGATAATAATAATAATAAAAAAAAAAAGAAAGAAAAAAAGAAAAAAGAAAAAGACAGAGAGGAAAAAAAAGAGACAAAACGAAGAAAAACAAAGTATCATATTTCGATGACCTAAAATACGAATGCCCATACATCCGTGAGACGAAAATAAGTAGTTTGTTGATCGTACAGAAAACGAGTTCACTTTCTCTTATAAGTGACTGAGCAAGAGAGGAGGAGGAGGAGGAGGAGGGTGCGGGCGTGGTATCAATGAGAAAAAACTAAAAAAGAGACAGAGAGAGAAAAAAAAAGGAGTAAAAAAAACTCTTCAGTCTTCTCGTCTCTTCCCGCACCCTTCCCCACCGTCGTGTCTCCACCACTCACGGTGCCTCCGCACCATTTCGAAAATTAAAATTCATTGATAATAACTCTCTCTAGCGGCGCTAAAATTCCTCGATTCTGAATTAGTTTCTAAACCAACAAAAAAAAAAAAAAAAGAAAAAAAGAAACAAAAGAAAAAAGAAAAGAGGTATTATCTTAAAAAAGAAAGAAAAAAAAAAAAGAAAAAAAAAAGAGAGAAAAAGGAGAGAAAAATTCTACGTCTTTGATTGACCTTGAGAGTATTCCGCAATCTAAAAGGAAAAAAGAAAGAAAAAGAAAAAAAAAATCCAACGAACAATATAAATCAAATGATTGGTCGATTATTAATCAAACAATGTCACATGCATGGATATTAATCTGAACAATAATCTTTCGTTTTACTTATATACGTACTTTTATGTACATGCGTGCCACCTTGCGTGCATACCGTGTGCACGTGTGCATGCGTGCATGCGTGCACGTGTACATGCATATCCGTGCACGTGTATATACGTACATATGTACATATATATATGTGTGTGTGTGTGTGTGTGTATCTGAACGCAGTACAATGAAAATTATATGATGGTAGGATAATAAAAGGGAGGAAAAGGGGAGAAAAGGGGAGGAAAGAGATACAGGATACACACATACATACACACATAGAACAAACGTACGATTTGACCTAAGCGATATCGTTGGGTTAGACATCACAATTACACAGTATCAAAGGTTATTCAAGGCTGGTGAATGTTAAATTGACCTGAGATTTATGCGAAATAAGGTTAATGCTAAACCGTAAAACGTCCATTACATTATTGCAATACACAACCAATACTAATAATAATAGTAATAATAATAATAACAATAATAATAAGAATAATAATAAGAATAAGAATGATTATGATTATGATAATAAAAAACAATTAATTATTACATTTACTTACCTCGGTGCTCGTTCTTGGTGTATTCTTAGCGACGGGTATTTTGAGATTAGAATTTTTCTGCAAAAAATGATCATCGATCGAGTAAAGAAAAAAAGAAAGAAGGAAAGAGAGAGAGAGAGAGAGAGAGAGAGAGAGAGAGCGGGGGAGGGGAGGGCAGAACAGGGAGAGAGAGAAAAAAATAAAGAGAAATTTTTCAAACTTACCAATTGTGATAATCTCGCTTTAAAATCAGGAGGATAATTATCGCTCTCCTCCGAATCAGAAAGTTTATCGTTATTTATATTCTTGTCAGATTGATTCTTGTTACCCCTTCTTGTAGAATTGAAATTTTTCGTCGTACCAGGCGACATCGTTGTAGAAATCGTTGTTGTATCTTCGATCTTTGATTTCTTCGATCCACGATTTCTCGTAGTCGATACGATCGTCGTCGTCGCCATTGTTGTTGTCGTTGCTGCTGCTGCTGCTGCTGCTGTTGTTGCTGTTGTTGCTGTTGTTGTTGTTGTTGTTGATTCATTGTTCGTCATACGATCGTCATTGTTCGTTGCTATTTCATTGATAACCAATTCCTTCTCGGTTGTAGAAATCGATGATTGAAATTCAGGTTTTCTTCGTAGAAGCGTCCAACCAGGATTACCAACAGCACGGCCCCCTGTTTGTTGACTCGTCGATTGAGATAATCTTGATGATTTAATCGACGTACTCTTCGTCGTTGTCTCTTCGTTCGTGGGAAATTTTCTACCGCGAAAACCTAATCCATAATTAAAGTAATCCTCCCTCGTGGTATTTCTCGATTGAGAACCATTTCTATTTCTTGATCTAACGCGAGACGACGACGACGATGATGATAGATCATCGGTAATCGTACGTGCTGATTCCCTTTGTCCAACGACGGACGTTCTCATCGTTGTAATCGATGTATCAGAAATTGGTACGTTCGTCGATTGATCCGACGTCGATGTAGTCGTTTCGATCGATGGATCTGTAAAAAGAAAAGGAAAAAAAAAAGAAGAAGAAGAAAGAAAGAAGAAAAAGAAGAACAATTTTTTCTTTTGCTCTTTACCCCACCCCAACCCCTACCCCCCGCTACCATTAATCGAACATCGATAATCATGTACGTAAAATTTAGAACGCGAGATTAGATCAATAACGATAATCGATGGATCTATAATAATAATAATAATAAGGAAAGAAAAAAGAAAGAAAAAAAGAAAGAACAATTTTTTCTTCTCTTTTTTTTTTTCTCTAATCAAAAATCGATAATTACGTACGTAATGAAGCATTCAAAATACGAGACTAGATTAATATCGATAATGGATGGATCTATGAAAAAAAAAAAAAAAAAAAACAAAAGAAGAGGAAGAAAAAGGATAGAAAAGAGAAAGAAAAAAAGAAAAAACAATTTTTGTTTTTTTTTTTTTGTTTTTTCTTTAATCAAAAATCGATAATTACGTACATAATGAAGCATTCAAAATACGAGACTAGATTAATATCGATA
Source organism: Vespa crabro (assembly GCF_910589235.1). Lineage (NCBI taxonomy): Eukaryota > Metazoa > Arthropoda > Insecta > Hymenoptera > Vespidae > Vespa > Vespa crabro. The sequence goes on from NC_060975.1 coordinate 2,636,935, forward strand.
ATGGATGGATCTATGGAAAAAAAAAAGAAAAAAGAAAAGGAAGAAAAAGGAAAGAAAAAAGAAAGAAAAAAAGGAAGAACAATTTTTTCTTTTCTCTCTTTTCTTTTCTCTTTCTTTTCTCTCTCTCTCTCTCTCTCTCTCTCTCTCTCTCTCTCTCTCTCTCTCTAATCAAAGGTCAATAATTTCATACGTAAAATTTAAAACGCCCGATTAAAAGTCAATATCGATAATTAAAATGCTCTTACCAATAAATAATTTCGTCGTAGTAGATTCAATTCTGATCCTTCCTCTTGAACGTCCTGAACGATTGTCCTGATCCTGTACATTATCCAACGATCTAGATCGAATCTCTGTTTTTCTATTGTTATTCCTATCGGGCGATGATCTACGCTTTATATCGGTTTGAAATGATGACGATGATCCATTTGGTACAGATCTCGATACTATATCCAATGATCTACCTCTCGTTCTTGAATTGATC
>NC_060975.1:2642415-2654915 GCF_910589235.1 Vespa crabro
TTCGATTAATTTCTCAGAGAAAAAGAGAGAGAGAGAGAGAGAAAGAGAGAGAGAGAGAGAGATAAATATTGAGATAGATTGAGAAGGAAAATGAAATCATAATCGATTTATAGATTCGTGCTCGATGAACCAATGAAATTAATTTCGTTCGATCAATTTCAATGATCTCCAATGAGATAATTATTTTGATCGAATAGAGATCGATGTGTATAGCTGGCAAGTAGTTACGATCGATCTTTGCTCAGACGATCGGATCATCCTAATGTTTCTATTCAACTTGATTAATTTCTAATACATGATCAAAGGCACTATCGATTTAGACGTTAGAAATGTTGTTCTTTTTTTTTATTTTTTCTTTTTTCTTTTTTCTTTTTTTTTTTTTTATGTCGAAACACGTTCTTCAAATTTTATAAAGATATTTTGTATGACGAATATATATATATATATATGTTGGAAGTTTCATCTAAAATACTTTCTCTTTTTTCATTCTAATGTTCTAACTAACGAAATATTTCACAAAAGATATTTTATTCTAATGATTAGTAAAAAATAATATAAAAGGAAATAAAATAAAAGAAAAGAAAAAATAAAAAAAGTTAACAATTCGTCTCAGGTATTTCAAATCGAAAATATTACGTTATGGAAAAAAATTGAAAGAGAAAAAGGAAAAAAGATAAAAAAAGAAAAAAAAGAGAAAGAAAGAAAGAAAGAAAGAAAGAAAGAAAGAAAACAAAGAAATTTTTTTGCATTTCTAATCAACGAAACATTACATTCTAACGTATCTCGCATTAAATCATATAATATCCAATATTCACATAACACCTCGTAATAATTCATAATGTTATTACGAAATATATATATATATATATATATATATATATATATATATATATATATATATAAACATATAGATATATATATAGATATGAATATATATTTCTAGTTATATAGCATGTATTTCTAGTTGAAAAAGAAAATAAAGAGAGAGAGAGAGAGAGAGAGAGAGAGAGAGAGAGAGAGAGAGAGAGAGAGAGAGAGAGAGAGAGAGAGAAATAAGTCACTTCCTGCAATCAAGAAAAAAAAAAAAGAAAGAAAAAAGGGAAAAGAAAAAACGGGTGGAAAAAAAAGAAAAGAAAAAAGAAAATGAAAAGAAAGAATTCGTTCTCCTAGTTGTTAATAAAAACTGAAACGTGTATATTAGAAAAGAAAACTTACGATCAACGATGAACGGATCTAACCGAAGAAAATCGGTCGCGTAACTTTTACCTAGCATAGTTAGTTCCGGTTATGGTTCGATCTCTGAACGTTGTTATTACGTATGTACGTGCTGCAACACGCACGATCAAAGAAACGAGATTTACATATAGATAGATATGCACATAAACACACGCGCGCGCACACACACACATACACATACACACACACACACACGTATGCACACAAGTACATACACGCGTGTATATACGTAAAACACTTAACAACTATCTATTACTAAGTTAGTTGCAACAACTACGAGGCTAAGTCAAAAGTTCTCAAACGCACAATTATCTATGAAATTACTTAGAGAGACGATATTTAATAATTATTTACTCTTTCTTCTTTTCTCTTTTTTTTTTTCCCCCTTAGGTTTCTCGCTCCTTTTTCCCCTTTTTTCTTCTTTTTCTTTTTCTTTCTTTTTTTTCTTTTTTTTTTTTTTTTTTTTACTATCTCTTTTAGAGACACTAATTTTACAATAAATCATGCGTGTAATTTTCCATAGAATTTTTAGAGAGAGAGAAAAAAAAAAAAAAAAAAGAAGGAGAGGATGAACGATTTAAAATTATTTCAAGGAATTTAAGAGTAAAAGTTACGAAGGAAAGAAAAAAATTTATATCGATTTTTGAGAACGTCACATTTGTTAAAAAAAAAAAAAAGAAAAGAAAAAAAAGAAAAAACGAAGACAACTTTCGATTCTGTCTCCTAGACAAATTCATTTTCTTTTTTTTTTCTTTTACCTAGGCTTTGTTTCTCTTTACTTTCTTTTTCTTTCTTTTTTTTTTTTTTAGTATTTCTTTTAAAGACACTAATTTTACAATAAATCATGCGTATAATTTTCCATAGAATTTTTAGAGAGAGAAAAAAAAAAAAAAGAAGAAGAGGATGAACGATTTAAAATTATTCTAAGGAATTTAAGAGTAAAAGTTACGAAGGAAAAAAAAAACAGAAAAAAAAAAACAGAAAAAATTATGAAGAGTATCGATATCGATATTCCTAGCTTATCGAATTAAATAATCGATTGGTAATCGAATAGCCCAAGAGGAATTCGAGAATTCGAATTGAGAGATCGATCATATCCACCAATCGTTCATTATGTTTGAAGCTGGTGATTGTATCATATCTATGTATAAAGATAAATATACATACATATATGCATATACATATATTGTACTTATATAGTATACGCGTTTGGATATTCAATTTCAAATAGGATATTGAGACGCTATAATTTTCCAGAAGGTTGCCCACACCTTTGAAAATAAGCGCATTGGGTTATCAATCGCTAATACCTCTCTAATTTCTATAATCATTTATCTAAACCTGTAAACAAATTAATTATCTAACTCTTCTTCTCTTTCTCTCTCTCTCTCTCTCTCTCTCTCTCTCTCTCTCTCTCTCTCTCTCTCTCTCTCTCTCTCTGTCTCTCTCTCTCTCTCTCTGTCTCTGTCTCTCTGTGTCTCTCATTCTCTCTTTTTCACCTTTTAATTTTAAAAAGAAATTACGCAATTAGGTTTCTTCAATGAATTGATTAAATTTCATTCATTTGCTAGTGAATTATCTAATAATATTAAATAAATTCAATATCTCTATTTATCTAATCCATCCATCTATTTATTTAATCTATATGATTATCTGATTTTTTTATTTTTAGAAAATAAATATTTGATAATATGTAGGAGAATAGTTACGATCTATTTTTCTATTAATTTATATTATTTAACTAATTTTCATCTAATTTCGTAAAAATAAATTATACACACACGCACACACACACACATGTACGTATGTATGTATGTATTTCAAATTGTAATATATTTTTAATTAGATATATATTAATAAAAAAAAAAAGTATGTATTAATTCTACCTAAAAAAAAAAAAAAAAAAAAAAAAAAAAAAATATTTACATCCCTTCCTTAAAAAAAAAAAAAAAAAAAAAGATTACATTCTATTTTTTCTCATTAATTTACTTGTATATTAATATTATTTAATTCGCTTGCATCTAATTTTACAAAAATAAATAAATAATATATCCCTGTCCCTGTCCCTGTCCCTGTCCCTTTCTCTCTTTCTCTCTCTGACTGTCTGCCCCTTGAAATAATATTACGATATTATATAATCGAGATAATGATAGAATTTTAATTTCGGGACAAGTTTAAACACAGAGAAACAATTTTCTAATGTAATAATAATAATAAAACGTCACACTCTCTTACAAAAGGCAACCACGCTCGTTGCTCCAGTTTTAAAACTTTATCTTTATCTAATCCTAAGCAAGACTGTAAATATATACATAAGTACTCACGTAGTTACTTACTTACGTACAATCGATATTGAAAGTAAAAGTCAACGTTTCCACGTCACGTTTACTCTTGGTCAAGCATGCAATAAAACTCGACGAAGCTGATCGACCGATCGACCGATCGATCATTCGACCGTTCGACCGTTCGACCGTTCGACCGTTCGACCGTTCGACCGATCGATCGTACGAATTACTAATATCTAATCCTATTTTGATAACATTTATATACAGTAATATTATATGCATATAAATATATATATTTTGTATTTTTATTCATATATATTTTTTTATTTTTATTTTATATATATTTTATTTTTTGACAAGAAAATTAGTATCTATTTTTCTTCTTCTTTATTATTATTATTATTATTATTATTATTATTATTATTATTATTATTATTATTATTATTATTATTATTTAATTTCAAAAAAAAATTATGTCGACTTTGACGAATAATAAAAATAATAATAAAATATATATAAATATGAGAATAATAATATAAACGAATAAATATGTTAACGATAGGAATTATCAATTGATATATTACATTTATTTGTTACAATTATATTGTGTTCTTTCTCTTTTTTTTTTCTTTTTTTTTTTTTTTTTTTTTTTATTTTTCATGGGTTTTACGCGCATTATTAATTTCAAAATTACTTGTATTATTTATTTTTGTCGATATTCATTGAAACTTTTCATTGTCATTTAATTGATTAGAAAATCGACGACGATGAAGAAATATATTAGAATAATTAAAATCGACAATAAATTATGACATATATAATTAGTCGTATTATTATCGTTAACAATATTTATACAATAACAGTAATAATAATAATAATAATAATAATAATAATAATAATAATATCAAAAAGTACTAATAAAAATGATAGAAAAAGTATGGGCATATAATTAAACGAGTCGTCCTTGAGAAGTAAGGAAAGAAAAAAGGAAAGAAAAAAGGAAAGAGGAAAAAAAAAAGGAAAAGAAAAGAAATAGAGTCGATAAAGATACTAAAGATACGATTACGAAAAAGAGAGTGTGAGAAGAATGTCTCTCTCTATTTCTCTCTCCCTTTCCCTCTCTCTCTCTCTCTCTATACATATGCGTGTGTACATGAGAAAGAGAAAGAGAAAGAGAGAGAGAGAGAGAGAGAGAGAGAGAAAGAAATAGAGAAGGAAGAAGTTTGATGAGATAGTAATAAGAGTAATAAGAAAAGGAAAGAAAGATCTAGTGTCCCTTCACTTCTGTGACGTGAAAGGCGGATAATAGTTATAGTTGCAATATTATTATACCATTTAAACAAGTTTTCTTCTTCTATTAAATTATCCCCGTTGTTAATAATAATTATTTGACTTGTGTCGCCTTATATTGTGCCTTTTCGCGTCGGATTGATGATGTTAATATCATCAAAGATTTCTTAAGACTAGAACAACGACTTCCTACTTCAAAGAAAATGAAATTGAGAAAGAGAGAACGAGAGAGAGAGAGAGAGAGAGAACGAGAGAGAGAGAGAGAGAGAGAGAGAACGAGAGAACGAGAGAGAGAGAGAGAGAAAGATATCGATCATTTTCTCGACAAAGTTATTTGATCGACTTCGTTAGTTTTAATTGATCGTCCTTGAATGTAATTGAATAGAATTTTTATAAATATTTATTTATTGATTGGTATATAGGATATATCTTTTCTCTCTCTCTCTCTCTCTCTCTCTCATACTCTGTTTTTATCTATCTATCTATCTATCTACTTATCTATCTCTGAAAATAAATCCAGGTGATCCATTCGTTTCTCTTTTATCTTACGATCTATATCAATTCGATCTATCAACTCGTTCGATATACATAATATATAAAAAATAATTCTTAAGTGATATCAAATCAAAATCATTTACCACGATTTGTCTTCGACAAAATTACGGGTTAATAATTTAAACGAGTTTTAAGATCTATAATTTGGCAATCCTATTATGGGGGAAGGGCAAAGAAAAAAAAAAAAAAAAGAAAAAAAAGAAAATATGTAATCGATTAATATGATCGATTAACATCGAATATTAATACATACCATCGAATGATCTTGTTATTGTTTTTTTTTTATCCTCCCCGCCCCCCCACTCACCCCCTGTCTTCACCATAATACATAATTAAGCGAACGAATTAATTTTAATACGATATTACTTCGCTTATACTTATATTATGTAAATCAATCTTACAAAATCTTTCAATATAATTTCCTATGGGAGGAGGGGGAGGAGAGGGAGATTCAACTTTATTATAATAGTTCGATCGTCACGTTGAATAAAGTTCAACACTATACAATATGGCAAATAATGATCTTAAACTTTCTATAAGATAAACGACTTTTAACGTCGCCATTTTCTCACGCGTAAGAAAAAAAAAAAAAAAAGAAAAAGGAAAAAAAATGAAAAAGGAAAAAAAAAATTAAAAATCTATCCATTTAAAGGATTTATTTTTCTTTAAGAATCTAGAAAGAATCTTTCTCTCTTTCTCTCTCTCTCTCTCGTTCATCTTACTCTATTTTGAAAGAACGAAAAGTTCCTTTCCATCCAAGATAAAAAAAGAAAAAGGAAAGGAAAGAAAAGGAAAAAAAGAGAGCACTTAAAAATTATCTCACAAATTATTCGTAACTAACTAGACGTCATTACTATTCCATACCATTTTACTACTAGATTATGCATACCGGTTATTATCGATCGATCTACGAAATTATGCCTTCCCGATTGTGAGATGTGCCGAAGATTTCACTTTTTAACGAGTACGTATATACCACGCATGTTACCACTATTCGATCTATGTATTGTATATATATATATATATATATATATATATATGCATGTATGTATGTATGTACGTATGCATCTATGTATGTATGTATGTATGTATGTATGTATGTATGTATGTATGTATGTAAAATAAAATAGGATGATCGAATAAGGAAGAGAAGTTCAGAGAGATATATGTAATTGTGTCTGTGTTGTGTTCGAGATAAAATGCAAATTGCAAATATCGCGCAAATATCATCTGTAATGAGTTAACGATTCTTCGTTTAAGAAGAAGAAGAAGAAGAAGAAGAAAATGAAGGACAAAGAAAAAAAAAAATTGAGTTTAGAAAGAAATCATCGTTATTCATAAGACACGTACATAGATGTTCATGTTGAGAATCAATCGATTATGAAAGTGTTCATTTCATGATTATGAAAGTGACCTAAATAAAATATATATATATATATATATATATATATATATAAAATATATAATGTAGATCGTCGATACGTGTAATACAATGTAATTAATAAATTATTTCTTCAATTTTTTTACTTTTTTTTTTTCTTTTTTTTACTTAAACACTCGCATAATTATTATAGGATATATTTATCTTAAACATACGTATCTATTAACACACACATAAATATATATATATATATATATATATATATATATATATGTGTGTATTTATATGTAACACAATGACTATTAATGAAGTGATTTAATTAATATATATATTACTGATAATTTCATTAATTATATATATATATATATATATATATATATATATATGTGTATTTTTTACTTTTCATAATGTAAATCAATTTGACATCAAATCAATGATTAATTTTATTCTTTACAATTTTTTATTTAGATCATTCACACAATTGACTAGAACATAAACACACACACACACACATATATATATATATATATATTATAATATAAAATGATTTATAAACAATTCTTTTCAAATTTTTACACGAGTATAAATAAATATCGATACGTATGTAGATAAAATGATTCAAAAGTTTTCAGATGATAATAAAAATCGATTACTTCTTTAACAAGATATATTGATTTAATTTTTTTTCTTTCTTTCTTTCTTTCTATCTTTCTCTCTTTTTTCTCGCATATTTTAATACTTACAAATGCAATTTTGTGAAAACAACACGAGCCTGAATTAAAAGCATAAAAAATTTTTTCAATAAAATATAATCGATTTTTCGATTACAACGAACGACTAGTTACTCGTAACGTCATATCGTTGAGTCAATTATTAAGTACTCATGTTTCGAAATAAAATAATCGAAATCTTATTGAGTAATTGCAGAAACTTACTACTTATCAAGATATAAAAGTATGTATTTCGAGTTGGAAGAATGACGTCGCGACCTGGAAAAAAATTAAGACGAGGAAAAAAAAGAAAAAAAGAAAAAAGAGAGAGAGAGAGAGAGGGAGAGAGAGAGAGAGAGAGAGATAGAGAAAAAGAAAAAACTGGTTCGCATCTCATGTAGAAAAGGGCGTGGTTAAAGTGAAACACTGAACCCGTTCACAAGGTACCACGAAATCCTTTCACGAGTGTACACATTCGTGACCCAACGTCCCACACAACGTAGATAAAAAGAAGAAGAAGAAGAAGAAGAAGAAGAAGAAGAAGAAGAAGAGGAAGAAACTTTCGAAAATGATCTCCATAATCGCATTTAAGATATAACGATATATGACGATTGAATTATTTTCTTACGTTTACTCGCGAATTATAATTTTCTACCTTTTAAACGAATCAACGACATGTCACGATCAATTTTTATAATTCGAACACATATTCTAACGTAAATTTCTATTTTTTCTTACTTTTCTTTTTTTATTTTCTCTTTCTCTCTCATACACACACACGCACACACTCTCTCTCTCTCTCTCTCTCTCTCTCTCTCTCTCTTTTTCTTGTTCGTACCATGAATAAATACTAATATTATTTCAAGTATAATATACATATTTTATAACAAGGAAAAAAAAAAATTAAAGAAATGTACTGATAATGTTAATAAAAAAAAAAAAAAATAATAAGATATAAACAATATTACTAATCTCGTTACAAATAAAAAAAAAAAAATATATATATATATATATGTACGTACATTTTAATAATATGTACGTATGTATGTAATTACATGGCGTAAATATAAGGAAAATAATGATATGTATATGAATTCAATTAAAGATTATATTTAATAAAAAATTATATATATTAGGTTTAATTAAAAATTTATCAAACGTATTAAGATAACATAAATAAATAAAAACTGATGTGTTGGGTTTTTTTCTTTTTTTTTTTCTTTTTTTTCCTTTTCTTTTTTAAGAAGAAATGTTCCATTAGAAAGTATTTGAAGGTAGATAGTAGGTCTTTTAATCGATCATAAATCTCTCTCGATCATCGAATGAAAATATTCATTCGATATTATTGGATTTAGACTTACGAAACACATGACCTCGCATTAGATGTATATGTATATATATATATATGTATATATATCTAACTTTGACGAAGATGAATCAGACTAAGGCTATTGTCCATTAGAAAGAGAAAGAATAAGAAAGAGAGAGAGAGAATATTCACGATCTAGACAGATATTCGCAGATCTTCAGTCGAGTTTGAAATCTTGCCGACCTTTAACACTCACATAGTTAACTTAGACTTTCTATCCTGCTCCAGGCAAATTATAGAGGGAAAGAGAAAGAAAAAGAGAGAGGGAAAGAGAGAGAGAGAGAGAGAGACAGAGAGAGAGAGACAGAGAGATAAGAGAGAGAGAGAGAGAGAGAGACAGAGAGAGAGAGACAGAGAGATAAGAGAGAGGCGTGAGAGACAGAGACAAAATAATAATAATAAATAATGAAATCGAAAATTAATTAAAATACGTATTAGTGCGAATTAATAAAAGAATTAATTAGAAATTATAAATGATATATTTAAAAATTATTAAATTTCTATTTCTCTCTCTCTCTCTCTCTCTCTCTCTCTAGTAGATAAAATCATCATGGTAATAATAAAAATAACAATAGAAAAATAATATGCAAAGTGTATGAAATAATAATATACGTAAAATATATAAATAATAATATATTTATATAAAAAAAATATAAGTAAAGATAAAGAAAAAGAAAAAGAGAGAGAGAGAGAGAGAGAGAATAATATTGATAATAATAAATAAAATAAAATGAAAATCAAAATTAATATTAAAATATTATTATAGCCAATAGAGAGTAGTAAAAAAAAAAATAAAATAAAATAAAAATTGTAATAAAATTAAAAGTAATATTAATAAATATGAAATACAATATATATTATGAAAATAGATATATAATCAAAGGAGAAAAAAAGTGACACAAAATAATAATAATAATAATAATAATAATAATAATAATAATAATAATAATAATAATAATAATAATAAATAGAAAAAGAAGAAATTAAAATAGTAAAAAACATAGTGATACATAGCGCAATGTATAAATCATGATAAAAATGTATCTATGGTATTAGTAGCGTTAGAAACACGTGGTCAAATAAAAAAAAACACACACATATACACACACACGTATAAATACAAATATAAGACAAGTATGTATATATATATATATATATATATATATATATATATATATATATATATATATATATATATACATAGGAAGAGAATCTCTAATTCTTTGATAAACGATAGTCCGTCCGATAGTGTGAGTTCATTTAAGAGTAGAAAGAAAGGAAGAAAGAAGAAAAAAAAAGAAAAGGAAAAGAAATACAAGTTCTTGCTTTCTCCGATGACCTTTTCCATTCATCCAATAAAATTCTTTAGATCGTCCTAGATCTCATGTTCGATGTGACACACGCACGGTCGTAAACGCGATGTTTTCAAAAAAGAAAAAAAAAAAAAAAAAAAAAAGAAAACAAATCTATCAGAGGTAACATTATACTCCTAAAATATACATTTAAATTACAAATAAATTAAACGAAAAAGAAATTAAAAAAAAAAAAAAAAGAAAAAAAAAAAAAAAAACTTGAAAGAGAGAGAGAGAGAGAAAGAGAGATCGCCTAATCATCGATCAATGATTTCACTAATCGATACTACAATACATACTACAATATAGTAACCAACGTTACGCTGTATTGAATAAGTTTTCTTCATGCATCAATCGTGTCATTCTAATTTTTTTGTTTTTCTTTTATTTCTTTTTCTTTTTTCTTTTGTTGCCTTTTTTCTTTTTTGTTTTTCTTTTTTTTTCTTTTTCTTTTTTTCCCCTCCACCGTTAAAACATTAAAAGTAAGTACAATTGGCCTTGGCACAAAATCGAACCTAGAATTTAGCTAAATCTCTCGTGGCTTTTGATTGAACCTTTTTTTCTCATTTGTCCTTTTTTTTCTTTTTTTCTTTTTTTTTTTTTTTCTTTTTTTTTTTTGTTCTTTTCTCTTTCCGTTCGATTAATATATATACTCGTTCGAATGAATGAGTATCTAAGTCTTGCAGCATATTGATCGAATCGATCGATCGATCGATCGATCGATCGATCGATCGATGTATACGATTGATTATTAATCTGAATCATTTAATAAGCGAGTATCTTCTCCGGCTCTACTTAGCCTATCTCCCACTCCTCCCAGCCTCCCATACCCCCCGCCCGCCCGACCCTCCCTCCTCCCAAATCAAACTTGACGAGAGTTGGAGTTATTTCGTTATGAAATTAAATTGGCTTTGTCGTCGAATGGAATAATAATCGAGCGAAAAGCGAAGATAAATCGTGAGTAAGATAATACGAGGGATTCACAATAGGCGATAATTTCTACTGACTGTTTTGGAATACCTATAATGGCTCCTAGTTTCGTAGTAAAAGGAAAATGAAAGTGTAGCGAGCGTTAAATTATCATAGCAACTGACCATGGGACTCGGAGTTGATGCGCGTTGTAAATTGTATACCGTGCGTGAAATAATGTAATCGGAATCTGTATGCCTATATATATATATATATTATATATATATTATATATATATATATATATATATATATATAAATATTTATACATAGTTGTAATATTCCGTTCTATTGTTATTATTATTATTATTATGCTTTGTGTATTGTGTATTATGAATTATAAATAGTTTGTATTCAAAAGAGTATGCATATATTATTTTTATATCTTCTTTTGTTCTATTTTATATTATTATTATTATTATTATTATTATTATTATTATTATTATTATTATTATTATTATTATTATTATTATTATTATTATTATTATTATTTTGTTTGCCTCTGTCTCTGTCTCTTTCTCTGTCTTTCTCTTCTTTTTATTTCCAAATATTTCATATTGAAATGAAATCGCCACGTCATAGAAAAAAATACAAGAAAAGAAAGAAAAAAAAAAGAAGAAAAAAAAACGAATAAAAAGTCACTTTCGTTCGATCGAATGTCGTTCTGTCGAATCAACAACTTCCTAGTTTCCTATCATCTAATAAATAATATAAACTGTCGACAATATATATACATATATATATAATATATACGTATATATATATATATATATATCATTTTTAATTGAATTGATACTTTTAAAAGATTATTTAAAAAACATGTGAATGTCTTATTTTATATGCATTGATATAAAAGTTTCTACTTTGGTTATTACGTAATTTTTTTTATTATCATAAAATTTACATACACATAAACACACACACATAATGTGTATATTTGTATGTATATATATATATATATATATATATATATATATATATATAGATGTATATACATACCTTTTTAATTTATATCGTACACAATTCATACTTGAATTCTAAATATCTTAAATCATATATATATATATATATATATATATATATATATATATATATATATATATATATATATATATATATAGATATATAGATATATTTATGATTTAAGATATTTAGCAAATGATAATTTATATTTGGACATATAACTTTCAAAATAAAATTTCAATCCATACATCATCCTACATATATATATATATATATAAAAAACTTTCGAAAATTCAAATTCTCTTTAACGACCTCATCTTGATTTCTCGTTCCATAAAATCGTCTTTGCAACTGGAAGAAATCAAGTAAAATCTGGGTAAATTTCGAAACT